>NC_041405.2:44542787-44645287 GCF_900747795.2 Erpetoichthys calabaricus
CATGTGTTAATATGTATGCTTACACAGTATTAAAAGACACTCAAAAATTAACGTCATTTACCTTCGTTCCCACGTTTGACTCGTGCTGTAAATCTCTTCCTTGTTTTTAGTTCACATGATTACGTAGGAGGCGTGATGACGCGATACGTGACTCCGCCTCCTCCATTAGAGTATATGGACAAAAAACATGTTCCAGTTATGACCATTACGCGTAGAATTTCGAAATGAAACCTGCCTAACTTTTGTAAGTAAGCTGTAAGGAATGAGCCTGCCAAATTTCAGCCTTCCACCTACACGTCAGAGTCAGTCAGTCAGTCAGTCAGTCAGTCAGTCAGTCAGTCACTCAGTCAGTTAGTCAGTGATGGCTTTGCCTTTTATTAATATGTATAGATATTAATATATACAGTAATCCCTCGCTATATCGCGCTTCGCCTTTCGCGGCTTCACTCCATCGCGGATTTTATATGTAAGCATATTTAAATATATATCGCGGATTTTTCGCTGCTTCGCGGGTTTCTGCGGACAATGGGTCTTTTAATTTCTGGTACATGCTTCCTCAGTTGGTGTGCCCAGTTGATTTCATACAAGGGACGCTATTGGCAGATGGCTGAGAAGCTACCCAGCTTACTTTTCTCTTTCTTTTGCGCTGACTTTCTCTGATCCTGACGTAGGGGGATTGAGCAGGGGGGCTGTTCGCACACCTAGACGATACGGACGCTCGTCTAAAAATGCTGAAAGATTATCTTCACGTTGTGATCTTTTGTGCAGCTGCTTCCTGAAACGACATGCTGCACGGAGCTTCGCATACTTAAAAACTCGAAGGGCACGTATTGATTTTTGATTGAAAAACAAACTCTGTCTCACTTTGTCTGCTCCTGACGGAGGGGGTGTGAGCTGCCGCCTTCAACAGCTTTGTGCCGTGGTGCTTCACATACTTAAAAGAAAAACAGCCCTATTGATCTGTTTGCTTTTCTCTCTATCTCTGTGACAGTCACTGCTCCTGACAAGCACTCCTTTGAAGAGGAAGATATGTTTGCATTCTTTTAATTGTGAGACGGAACTGTCATCTCTGTCTTGTCATGGAGCACAGGTTAAACTTTTGAAAAAGAGACAAATGTTTGTTTGCAGTGTTTGAATAACGTTCCTGTCTCTCTACAACCTCCTGTGTTTCTGCGCAAATCTGTGACCCAAGCATGACAATATAAAAATAACCATATAAACATATGGTTTCTACTTCGCGGATTTTCTTATTTCGCGGGTGGCTCTGGAACGCAACCCCCGCGATGGAGGAGGGATTACTGTATATATATATATATATATATATATATATATATATATATATATATATATATATATATATATTGTGATGGATGGATGGGGATCTTACCCGGATGGGATGCCCTTTTAAAGACCAGGGGAAGGGACATATGACCAGAAGTACCTCCCCCGGGACACAAGAGGGCAGGCTGGCCTATACACTGGTACTGTGAGTGCTGTGAAGAGTGGAGGCAGAACCTCTGCATTTTTCCCAGTTGATTCTGGGATTCATCAGGGGTGTGTGTTTGCTCATACTATGTTCAATGCTTGCATGGACTGGGCAGTGGGCAGGGTCTTTGGGTCCAGTGGCTTCATCTGTTGGTGAAGAGAGATTCACTGATCTTGATTTTGCTGACGATGCTGTGATCTTAACAGAGTCAGTGAAGGCTCTGAGCGGGTCTCTCGAGAGACGGAGCGAGGACTCTGAGTGTCTGGGCTTCCGAGTGTCCTGCATAAAAACCAAGATCCAGGCCTTTAATGACCTCTTGAGCACAGCCATTAGCAGTGTGTCTGTCTGCAGAGGAAATTTCGACCTCATTGAGAGATTTACTTACCTTGGCAGTGACATGGATGTTATCCTGTGACCTGAGATGAAGATTGGACTCCTTTGGTTCTGTGTCTCTTCAGAGAATCCTTGGGTACCGCTAGTTTGACTTTGTGTTGATTGAGCAGTTGCTCATGGAGTCCCAAATGACGCTCATTACCTCTATTATGAGAGAGTGTCAGTTATGTCACTACGGCCATGAGGCACGTTTCCCAGAGAGTGGTCCAGCTCACAGGATCCTCATTGTTGAGGACACGAGTGGCTGAACCAGGCCAAGGGGTGGTCCACGTAACACCTGGCTGTGGCAGAAAGATGGTCATTACTGGAGTGTGAGACTGGACCACATATATGCCAAGGGGGTTGCCAACTGGGATCCCGAGCTGTGTTGTCATGTGGTGGATGCGGCAACATGCTGTACCAGTGCATGATCCTCACCCTGACCTATTTATGTTTATGTTACTTGAGATAATTATTTGGTTTATTCACTATGGCCGTGTTCTGCGGTGGGTTTGTTCCTGCCTTGCGCCCTGTGTTAGCTGGGATTGGCTCCAGCAGAACCCTGTGACCCTGTGTTAGGATATAGCAGGTTGGAAAATGACTGACTGACTGACTGACTGACTATGGCCGTGTTATGATCCACATTTTGTGGGCCACCTGTTCATCTTCACAAGCAGCTGCCCTCAGCCCTATAAATAATTGCACATTTCCTTGTGGTTCATCTAAATGCACTTTTGGTGCAGTGACGTTCTCTTGTTATTTTTCATGTGTAATTGGGATTTACTGAATTTTTGACCTCGTGCTCTGTACTTCACCTATTCTTTGGATTTGTGATTGGGATTTTTTTACTTGGACGGCTATTAGTACTCTTTGGAGCTTCACTGTTTAACGAAGCCTTTTTTGAAAATAAATCTTATTTATAAAGATTCTGCATTGCCCTCCATGTTACTAGCTGGAGTTTTTGACGGAATTTCCCCCTCTAGTGGTACTTTTGAGTATTGTATCCTTTATGGTTTAGGATTTTCTAAATCAGTGGTTCCCAAACCTTGGTCCTGGGGACCTCTTGTGGCTGCAGATTTTTGTTCTAACCAAATTCATAATAAGTGATAAAAATTGATCTCATTTAGTTAGCTGGTCTTGTTTCCTCTTCTAATATTCTGACTTCAGAAAAGCACAGCAGTATGATTTTATTGTATAAGAGAGAGAGAAAGAGAGAGAGAGGTTGGGATCATGCACTGATTACAGCAAGTTGCCACACTCACCACACGACAGACCTCCCAGATTGGGACCCGTGTGCAGTTGTGACACCTCAGCACCACATTGGAACAGTGGGAGGTTTTTTACAGTGGCTGGAGTACCAATTCTGCCAACAGCTCCAATCCAGGGCTGGATATAGATTAAGACATTTAGAAATATTAATTTTTTTTTGCTATAGCTTTAAATACTTAACTTTTGTATTGTGTTTCTATTATTTTTCCTTTATTCTGTGTTGTCTGCACCCTTCATTGTATCAAAATTAAAAACAAGCAAAGTAGACACCTGGGCAAACAACACTAAACAATTAAAGACTGCAACTGCTTCAATATTAGACCTATTAATTAGTCAATAATGGAATTGCAGAATGCAAATCAGGATGAAAATAAATTAATAACAAAAAAAATACATCATCCACGTGTAACATTTTCTTAAAATACCAGTAACAGCACACAGCACGATAACGAACAGTGAATATACATGACTTGAGCATTCCTAGTTTTCATCCTCTTTCTGTGTACATTTAGCATTCATTTGTTCAGAGGTTGACGTGCTTGCTGCTTCCTGAGCAGCTCATCTTTTCTTCACCCTAGCTGCCTGCTTCTTCTCTTCTAACATCGGCATCTTTTGCGTTAAAACTCAGTGTTTGTGTTGCAATTACTTGGGGTGTTTTCTTTAATTTTTAACTTAAGCTGGCACTTAAGTTTTCAATCTGCCGCAAGAATGATTTAAGATATGAAGAGATAGGGGAAGTGACGGCGAAGTTCATAGGGATGAGAACGGCGTCCATACGCATGCGCAGCACAGCCGCGTAGCAGGGCCGCCCTGCTGGCCCCTGCCAAGAGTTGATTCTACAATATAATAAAATAAAAATAAAAAGAGGAATAACCTTGGAAGTCAATCATCACCCTGAAAGCAGATAGTAAATGTCACGTAGTGTATTTGTACCAAATTTCAGGTCAATAGGTCAAACGGTTTGCAAGCTACATGTGATTTAAAATCCTGGAGAGACAAACGAACAGCCACAGTAGCATATTATACTGTATTTAAAGATATTAACGCACTTACTTTTACAATTTCTTCTGAGTCCCAAAACACAGAAAATGGGAAATAATAGCTCACTTAATTAGGCTAGCAGTCCAATTAAAAACAGAAGTTGGTTGGAACAAACACCTGCAGCCCCAGGAGTTTGGGAACCGCTGTTCTAAATCATAACAGAGACAAATCAAAGGGCAGAATTTACCAACTGTAAATATTTAATCAAAAAGGAACATTTTAACAAAATGCTCGAAATAGCAAAAAATGAGTTACCTAAAATACAGTCCCAAATAAACAAGTCCCAAAACACAATCCAACAGTTGTAATCCGAGAAACAGAGCAAAATAGCAAAAAAAAACAGTAAATCTAATCTAAAAACAGTAGTTACAAAACAATCCGAGCAGCTGCAATGAACCAGTACTGGACCTCTCCAGCTCTCAGCCTTTATTGGCTTGAAGGAGCAGTGTCCTGGGCCCCCACCCACAAAAAACATGGACATTTAAAGGAACAGCATTTTTAAATCCAACATAATCAACAATGAAACATAAAAATAAAATACACAAAATCTCAATCTGACACATAATAGTCATTAGTAATATTAATAGCTTTTGACCAGAAAATGAAACATTAATAAATAGGAGATCCAAAAGAGAAGTGAACAGGCAAAAGGTTAAAATCAGGAGGAAGGAGAACCAAAATTTAATGTCAAACAAAATAAAGGTAAGTCCTGGCTATCTCAAGAGTCTGTCCTATTCAAATACACTAGAAGATTATTTTTTAGTTTATTCAACTTGGATGTGATTCATGCAGCACTGCCATCTTAAACATCAATTACATTTTAACTCCACACTTTGCGATGCCAGTGGTCATATGGCAGCAACCACCATTGTTACCATACTGCACAGAATGGTGGTGCTCGCAACAAAAATTTAGACCAAAATGGCAGTGCAATTAGGTCATCAATCAAAATTATGAAAACCAGAGAATATTGCAATTACAATTAACCAGATCCGACAAAATAAATGAAAAATTAAAGGAAAAAATCATGACATTTTTCAATCTTTTACATATGAATCAGATAGGCTTGGTATCAAGTGTAGGATGTACTCATTCTTTCTGTGTCTCAGTGGGTGTTTCTCCAGAACTACTATTTTCCTCCCACATTCTAAATATTGGCAGGATATGTGAAATTGGACTCTATACATAGCCTTGTACCAGTGGATGTGTACACAAGTCTGTCCTGTGCACAGTGGTACCAGTAAACTGGAAAACCAACTTAGAAAATGGATGGGAGAACGGGTCAGTAAAAATGCATGTAGCCTTTTCTTTTGAAGCTGTTCCCAAAATAAACACATTTTTTGCAACAAGAAAATTAAAAATTGATAAAAAATATATGTTTAAAATATTTTAAAAATGTATATACTTGGCCACGGTACATTTGATATGTTAAAAAGTTTCTCTCTGTTCTCCAGTTTTTGTCTCTATACTGACTCTATCTCATGAAAACAGCTTAAGAGCGGGCCAAAAGATAGCTACCAGTGAAATTTAGAGAATGTGAGGAATGAAAATGAGAAAAAAATGAGGGAAATTATTTTTTCAGTTTAAGCAAACAGAAATTAAGTGGCGATATGCTATAAATGTTTAAAAATATGAAGGAAGTTAATAGGATAGACCTTATACAAGAATATAGGGGCAATAGAACGTCATGTATGTACTGTACGCATATTAGGGATTAGATGAACATTTTTGTTGATTCTTTTCAAAAGTGTAAAATATCAAATTGTATATCTGTTGTACAACCAAATGCAAATTTTGTAAGAAGGGCATTGTGTGGAGGTGCTGCTACCTAAGCTTTAAATCAGGGGTGGGCAAAGTCGTTCCTGGAGGACCACAGTGGCTGCAGGTTTTTAATCCAACCCAATTACTTAATAAGAAGCACTTATTGCTCAAGTAACACTTCTGCTTCACTTTCGTTGTCTCGCTCTTTAAGATTTTGAACCTTTATTGCCTATTTTAGTCTTAAACAGCTGTAGTCTTGTTTTTTTAATTGCTCCTTATTAGCAATAAGATGCAAATGACAAAAGAAACCAGCAGTTCTCCATTTAGCTTGTTTCCATTTACACCTGTGTATATTTAATGTGATTTAATTAAATACTTGGAAGGAAAGTGAAGAGAAAAAAAAGTGAAGAACTGAGAATTACTTGTTTGGAAGACAAAAACCTGTAGCCACTGTGGCCCTCCAGGACTGACTTTGCCCACCCCTGCTTTAAATGTTTCACGATAGCTTTTAAGGGCAAAAATGTTTTATTGCCATCTACTGGTTGTTTTATGGTATTGCCTGAACTGTAGTAATACCTCACACGATTGCATCATTTTCTTTGGGTCTGCTGCTGATGTCACGTATTCCGGAGTATATAACTAAAAGCTGATGTTTGTTTAAAATTTGCTGTTTGTTAAGGGTGGAGAATGAGCAGTACAGGAGAAAGCTGGAGCAGAAGTTGCAGAATAACAGCATGAAGGAAGTGTGGGATGGGATGAAGATCATCACTGGCTGCAGCTCGAAGCGGGGTGCCACCATCGAGAGAGACGTGAAGAGAGCAAACCAAATGAACAACTTCTTTAACAGGTTTGACCACCCTAACCCACTCTCACTCTCACCTCGGAGTACTACACCCTCCACCCATCCTTCTGCTGATACCAGCATAGGAGAGACATCCCCACCCACAATTACAGCAGCGCAGGTGAGCAGAGAGCTGAGGAGACTTTGTGCCAGCAAAGCAGCGGGTCCAGATGGAGTATCGCCACGACTGCTGAAGGTCTGTGCATCGGAGCTGGGGGGTCCTCTACAGCGCATCTTCAACCTGAGCCTGGAACAGGGGAAAGTCCCGAGGCTTTGGAAAACATCTTGTATCACCCCAGTCCCAAAGGTATGACGTCCTAGTGAGCTGAAAGACTTCCGGCCTGTCGCTCTGACGTCACATGTGATGAAGACCATGGAGCGGCTGCTGCTTCACCACCTGAGGCCACAGGTCCGCCACGCCCTCGACCCTCTGCAGTTTGCATACCAGGAGAAGGCGGGAGCGGAGGATGCCATCATCTACATGCTACACCGATCCCTCTCCTACTTGGACAGAGGCAGTGATGCTGTAAGAATTATGTTTCTAGACTTCTCTAGCGCCTTCAACACCATCCAACCTCTGCTCCTTAGGGACAAGCTGACAGAGATGGGAGTAGATTCATACCTAGTGGCATGGATTGTGGACAATCTTACAGACAGACCTCAGTATGTGCATCTCGGGAACTGCAGGTCTGACATTGTGGTCAGCAACACAGGAGCGCCGCAGGGGACTGTACTTTCTCCGGTCCTGTTCAGCCTATATACATCGGACTTCCAACACAACTCGGAGTCCTACCACGTGCAAAAGTTTGCTGACGACACTGCTATCATGGGTTGCATCAGGAATGGGCTGGAGGAGGAGTATAGGAACCTCATCAAGGACTTTGTTAAATGGTGCGACTCAAACCACCTACACCTGAACACCAGCAAAACCAAGGAGCTGGTGATGGATTTTAGGAGGCCCAGGCCCCTCCTGGACCCCGTGATCATCAGAGGTGACTGATGCTAGCTAGATTACTTTCTGAAGCCACTGTCTGACCGGAACTTGTCTGTTTGGATTTTGTTGTAGGCTACATATAGTCTGTCCCACTTTTTGGTAATATTTTGTAATTGCCATTGTATTCAGTTTCATTAGTCCCTGCATCTATTTGTTCTCAAAACACATCTAAATACAACTGTTAGAGTAGCAGGGCCTGGATGGCTGCTTATGTCAATGTCATGTGTAAGGGAGGAACAAAGTCCTGAAAACTGGTCAGACCATATATTTTTTAAAGAAAATAAGAACAGAAAGAAATAATAAAGAGCTGTATGACTTTCTCCAAAGCACATTGGCTACTGGATTCACACAGTGGCTCACCAGGACCAAACAGGTTGTTCATATTGGTTGCTTTTTAAGTAATAACATTCCAACAAATTGAACATAAACCTGCAAGCTGAGTGGCACCCTGAGCTTTTCTTTTTTAAAGCTTAATAATATGACATTTTTGTTTTTTGTTAAGTGATTGATATTCTTTGTTAGTCTTTTCTTTCAGACTTTACAAACATCTGCTTCTTTCATCAAGAAGAAAAATTGAATGACTAAGCATCCTCACCTCCTGAATGGTTAACGCGTAGGATCATTCTTACACTGAGACAGGACTGTCTTTAGATATGTCTTACTTCAGAAAGCATACAGATTCTTTTCCTAACTGTCCTAGCAGAAGCTTTCTGCATCCTGCTAGTCTGGCAAAGGCTGGATTTTAGTGCATAAGAGAATGAAACAGGGTGAAATGCTTCAGCTGCAATGTTAGAAAGATATTTAATGGCATCTCCTGATTGCATAGACCTCTGCTGTACTTACAGGATGCATCCTTGTCTTGCTGTATACAGTAACATACAGAGGCTGTCCTAAAACCTTATCTTCTCTCAAGCTATCATAGATGTCTATAATAAAAATGCAGAACAAATGGACTACCTCATTTGAACTTGAAGTGTGGTTGACAACTCCACTTTCCTACGATATCCTGCTATGAATAGCAAGGAGGCAACGCTAATAACATTTCATGGTTGGCCAGAATCTGCTGCAGGGTGATGTGTTTCTGCTGTGGTGGGAGCTTGCAGGGCTGGGAGCCAGGTCATGATGCATGGTCAGAGCATGAGAGACACTACCCCAATTGCTTTTTTATCCTGGGATATGAAGTTGGAAATGTACCCAGTGTCCAGTCTCCCATAAGGATCACGACACCTTTTTTGTCATGTTATGAAGATCGTCTCAGAAGCTCTGCAGGAGTCCAGCATGTTATTGATTCAAGAATACTTGCTGGAGCTGGTTTATAAAGCAATGTAAGATAAGTTTTAAAACAGGCTTATTTTGTATTAGGGTACCTTGGACAGTATATATAAGTAAAATTCTCTATGTTCTGAAAATTAATTAAAAGCACTTAATAAATTTCAGATAAAGCTATACAGACAAACAGATTTTGTGACATAAAGGAGGATGAAGAGGAAGTTGCGAGTATGCACTGATACAGCGTGTTGCCACATAAAATCCACCTAAAATGCATTTTAAATGTTACCTGTGACTTCAAACGGTTATAGATGTAGCACATTATCTTATTAGAGTAGGAGTGTATAATTTATTTAAATTACTGTACAGTATGTGAAACAAATGAAGACTACAAACATTTGCATTTTCTACACTACAACTGCACATTTTCTGTTCATTTCCTACATTATCTTCTGAGCATCACTTCTTGAGTGCATTAAATAGTTTAAAGTGTTTAATAACAACATGTAATATTTTAGGTACTAAACATATTTAACTTCACTATTTAAAAAGTGACTCTAAAATGGTATTTTACTGGGTTGTTTGGTTCTTGCTTGACAAAGAAAAAATTAATCTCAGAAAGATTCTTTGAATATAAAATTGGTTCATTGGACAGTGAAAAGTTTACTACTGTATGCAACAATATGTCTTTTAAAATCATAATCCATTGGTATTTTACAAATCTGCTACAATATATTCATGGCTACTTATGGAGCTTGTTACAAATCGAACTAAATAAAGATTCTTTATGGAACCTTCATATGGATGGTTCTTTTGTGAACCAAAAATAGAACCATGTTATCACTCAGAAGAACTACTCTGGCACCTTTTATTTTTAAGAGTGTAGAAACATGCTAAAATAAAATTTAGATGGTTGTAGCATACAATTAAGAACACAAGTACTGGTTTTAAAGTACTAGAACTACTGTACTCTTATTCTTCCTGTTTTACTACAGTAGCAGCTAATACATTTTTTTGGTTGTAGGTGAACAGGACTAGATGCTGTGCTTTGAGTGTAAAGGTGGTTTAAAGGGCTGGCATCCAAAAGATGACCCCTGGAAAGAACATGCCACATGTTGCCCAGGTTATGCTTGTGCATCATGCGGTCTAATAAGTCTATTCTTCATGCCTAATATTTAAGATTTTTATAGTACTATTGCTCTTTGCATTTTATAGATGTTGTTATGTGATTAGAATGAAAGGGCAGGCATATGTGAAAAACCTCCAAGTTTAAAACCTCCTGTAGGACCACTGCTGTAAGCAATAGAAAAAATCTGTGATGACTGCTATGCTAGTTTCCTTTTGCTTATAAATGTTGTTTTAAGCATTTAAAGTGATTTGTTTGGGACAAAGGCACATTTTTTTCCCTTGACATACTCCTCTGCTCCACGGCTTCAATTACAAATCAAATAATTAAGACGTGATTAAAGTGCACATTGCAGACTTTAATTTCAGGGGAATTGCAGACATTTTGATCACGGCATATAGAAATAACCACATTTTATGCATGGCTGCCACAACTCCTCCCAGTGTTTGTGATTCCTCAGGTGTGTTTCCTTGTTTCATAAGATACACTTGCTTTCACCCTTTGGCGTCTGTAGCTGCCATTGTTCAATATGAGGACAAGAGCTGTGCCAATGAAAGTCAAAGAAGCCATTATGAAGCTGAAAAACAAGAATAAACCAATTTGAGACATCAATAAAACCTTAGGATTATCTAAATCAACTGTCTAGAATATCATAAAGAAGAAACAACGCACTGGTGAGTTCATTTATCGCAAAGGGACAGGTAGGCCAAGGAAGACCTCCACTGCAGCTGACAGAAGAATCTTCACTTTGGTAAAGAAAAAGCCCCAAATGCCTGTCCGACAGATCTGAAACAGTCTTAAGGAGGCTAATGTGTGTGTGTCACTGACAACTATCCGCAGAAGACTTCATGAGCAGAAATACAGAGGCCACACTGCAAGATGCAAACCACTAATTAGTGGTTTAGAACTTAGAACTGATGACAACCCTGAAGAAGAACAGTGACTTTGTTTCCCAGACCTCCTCTTCCAGTCGCTCCAACTTAAACACCTGTGTCATCCTGAATACACTGTCATTTGTTAGACCACCATTGGAGTACATAGATGTCTTAACCATTCACAACTGTGAATTGCTGACGTTTCTTTATATTTCTGCTACCATCTTTAGCACAATATCTCTATATATATAAAATCCGGCGTCTGTCTGTCTGTATTTCTGTCTGTTTTTCACAAGAGAACTACTTAATGGATTTAGATCAGATTTTTTTCTATAATTTGCTTGAACATTCTGGTTGATTTTGCAACATCTCTCATTGCGCTAAATATTATAAATAAATAAATAAATAAATTTTGCATTTATATAGCGCTTTTCTCACTACTCAAAGCGCTCAGCAATTGCAGGTTAAGGGCCTTGCTGAAGGGCCCAACAGAGCAGAGTCCCTATTGGCATTTACGGGATTCGAACCGGCAACCTTCCGATTGCCAGTGCAGATCCCTAGCCTCAGAGCCACCACTCTTCCTTATAGTTCGGTTGTGGCACTGATTTATTTGTGCAAATCCGAGAGACAGGCTGCGGGCTGAGGGGAGGGAGAGGCAGGACCTCAGGAGTAGGGAGCCGGTTTGGGGGGGGGGCATACTCACTCACACGCCAGCCTCTGTTCAAGTTGCTCTACCTCTAGCCACGTGTTGGAGCGTACCTTGCCTCCACTTAGCTAGCGATACCTGTTTGTTCAGCAGACATTATCATCTAGAGGTTGTTAAAGAGTAACGTTTGACGTTTTCGAAAGAGAGATCACAGCTATGTGTGTTTTAGAGGGTACCTGCTCATTGGCAGAGATATCACGGCCACCTGTGCTTCTCTCCATGTGGGGGATGCTCTCCTATCAAAGCTCAACACGATCAGATACAGTGCCAACGTTTGACGTTGGAGTGTACCTACCTTCCGTTTGGCCAGAGATACCTTGCCAACTTTTCACATTTTTGGCAAAGAGATCACAGCTATATTCTCACCCCTGATAGGAAAACCAAAAATATTGTATATGAAGAAGCCCTCAGATACGAAAGCTATCAATATAAATTCATTTCAATACAAATTATTACATCTATTATATAAAAAAATCTTGGG
This sequence comes from Erpetoichthys calabaricus, assembly GCF_900747795.2. Taxonomy (NCBI): domain Eukaryota; kingdom Metazoa; phylum Chordata; class Cladistia; order Polypteriformes; family Polypteridae; genus Erpetoichthys; species Erpetoichthys calabaricus. Next base: position 44,555,009 of record NC_041405.2, read on the forward strand.
ACGAGACGAAGACTTTCTCAGAGAGACACTTTCACGTCCTGCGAGACGAGACTTTGTGCCAAGAGATTTAACGACACCCGGGGCCGGAAATAAAAGACAAAGAGTAGATGACAAAGTAGAACGCTGTAAAGAATTCAAAAACGTTGGCGCGATACACATGCAGAGCAGGTTGGAGATAATGGAAGTACGAAAATTTCAAAGTCTCAAAAAAATGATAGTAAAGATCGCATGGAAATTATTACTCGGTAAAATAACGGAACAGCAAAAAGAGATTGAATATATTGTTCGGATTTAAACTTTAAGTTGGAGACTTGTAGATTGTCTAATTCGTGTTGCCATCAGGGAAAAGTAGTGTTCCCATAGGCATATCCACGAGAATTAAAAGATTTTGTTGTTTGGTGAAAGTGAAATCCACATACGCTGTCATGCTTGGGTCACAGATACACAGGAGATGTTAGAGACAGAAACGTTATTCAAACACTTCAAACAAACATAAGTCTCTTTCAGGTGTGAATCGAGCTCCGTGTGTAGTGTGGGGGACAGTTCTGTCTCTCAGTTAAAAGAATACAAAATCTTCCTCTTCATAGGGGCGCGCCTTGGGAGCGGGACCCCCAACAGGAGCAGAGATTGTCTGGGGGAGAAGAGAGACAAGGCAGTGAGACAAAGGGACAGCTTTTAAATGTTTGGAGTACCATGCAAGATGCAGATCACGTGGCAAGATCAACAGCAGCAATCCAGCAGCTGATCGAGCAAAGAGGGGTTAAAAAAAACCTATTTGTTTCCCAGTGTATCACCATTTAAGAAGAGAGACCACGTCTCCTTGGGGTGCGTTCAGCCCCCCTCTTCACAACATAAACGGCTGAGACGCGAAGAGGCTGGTGCATAGCGCAGGTGGAGGGGGTGGGGGATTGGGGGATGGTTGGCAAGTGAAGCCCCCTAGCTTTTAAAAAAAATTTTTATTGATTGTTAAAGTTTGACCTGTTTCACTACTACGCGGGCGGAGCCGCAGGGGACAGCTAGTAGCTAATCAATGGGGTTTCCCAGGTGGATTGAAACCTGTGATGTCTTGGTTTCTTGTTCTTTCTATAGCAGTTACAAGTAACAATGCGTGTCAACCGATGCTGACCTATAAATATCTGTTGAATTTGGGCAATGTGCCCTAGCATTAGTTAAGTTTTTAGTAATCAACTGGAGTATTAGAGCAGTGTCATAATGTGTGAATGATGTCACACACTGATGAGCATTAAATGACTAATGGAAGGCTGATGTACTTTCATGTGGTGCCTCAAGGGACTTAGAAGTATATTATGTTTAAATTGTTTTTTCCAAGCGTTTAATTCACTTCGAGTTGCGGGGTGCAGAAGCCTAAATTAATATAATCTGTACATCTTTGCAGAGGTAAGAGGAAAACCTGAGGACACAGTAGAAACCCACATAGACATGGGGAGAGAAACCTACACAGACTTGGGGACAATGTGTAAACTCCACACAGACAACAACCAGGTGTGGGTTTCCAATCTGTGGCCCTGGATTTATGAGGTTTCAATGTTATCTGCTGTTCGACCCTTTAAAAATTCAATTGTCATTACTTTTTCAGTGGCAGCTTAGTGTACTGGTGAGAAGAATTTGTGAGTGTTTCACAGACTTGACATAAACCCAACACACCAGCTTCTCAGGAGGTACAGTATCTCCTACATGCAATTCAGGCTATATGGTTATCACTGTATGGACAAGTAAAAATATGAAAATATGTTGTATGTACAAAGTGCAACAATTAAGTCTGTTTTAATTCAAATTGATCTTTTGGTATTTTGAGATACAGAAAAAAGCACCTGTTTTTGCAATTAGCCAAAACAACTTCACTTTATAAACAGAGATTCTAGATTATTTGATAGGTAATGTTTATGTGTAAAATGGTAGCGTTTAATTTGTGTAATTTTATGACATTTTGTGTCATTAACACACAGAATACATTTACCAACCCTGAAATGAAAATTCACAATCCAAAGTGAAAGCGTAAGTTGTTCATGTTATCTGTCATTTCCTTGGTTTTCAAAAAATATTGTCATTCCTCAGTGCCAGAGCCCATAAAGTGCTGTGTACACCCAAACTAAAAACCTCTTACCAGAACCAAAATGCCAAAGTTGTTACCAAGCTGAACCTATTCATTTTTCTTTCTCTTCTTCTCCAGTTGTATGGCAGGCTAACATCATTTCCTGTGATGTGTTGCTGCCAACTGCTGAACAAACCATCCTGTTCTTTTTCTGGATCTCTTTAATATATCTTGATCGTCTCAAAATCCAATATATTGTAAATGATCTTAATAAAAATCTATACTCTATGATGATTTTGATTATTTCACTAAAATGATCAAATGGTTTTCCCTTTTGACTGAAAGTGCTGCAATGTCCCCCCCCCCCCCCCCCCCCCCAATTGTTTGCACTTACCTTCTACATGCTTACCAATGTAATACAAGTATTAAGTCCACAAAGTCCCAACTGAAGTCTATAAGAAGTCAAGCAAAATTACACCTTTTATTGGCTGACTGAAACTAATACGATGTGCAGTCTTTCGAAGCAACTAAGGCTGCTTCTTCGGGCAAGATGTAATGGAGAAACTGGAATACCCTGTGTTAATACTGACACTAGGCCAGAGACAGCATTGAAAACCTTTAAGTAGATCATCTTCAATGTAAAACAGTATCAGACTACTACCACCAACATAAGTAATTAATTTTCACCTCTTCTCTTTTTGACTGGGTATTAAACTTAATTGTGTCCTTGACTGCTGATTTGAATTTTCTTCCTTTATTACTGTATTGCCATATTACTTGCCGATCATTTCAAATTAGTTTCTTAAACACATTTGTAACTTTATTTTTTCCTAAAGGTAATTCTAAACCTACTTTAGCTTTATAGCTTTATTCAGCACCATTCGTGCCCAATTATGACCAATTTGATTTCCAAGTCTCCCTTTATTTTTCGGAAACCATATTAATTTTACTGATACCTTATTCATATATAATTCAATCAATCTACGTACTTCTAGTATTAAGTCATCTCTATTAGATCGTTTTCCAGGCTCTACAGAAAACAAGTATGATAACGAATCATCACAACGGATTAAAACATCTACTTCCTTAATTTTTACTTCAGTTCTCCAATTAAGAGCCAAAGTAACACTTCAGAAGAAAAAACTGGTAATTCATCCGACACCCTTATATTAACTTCCTTCTTAATTTTTTTTTCGTTTCGTTTCTTATCTTGTCAGGTTACTTGTCACGTTGAAATCTTTTCGGTTGTTTTACGGTCGACTATTGATAAATACATAGAGAGGGAAACACTGAAACAAATCACTCGGGTAACGCTACGTACAGAGAGCCGTAGTCTCTTGTATAGGTGGTTCAGTGACGTCACGCGACGTACAATTATCAGCTCTCGCGACAGGCAACAATGTTATTTCCGTCAACAACATGGCGGCGAGCCTGAAAAACAAAAATTAAAATTGAAAACGACAAAATTGCAAACTTAATCTAGAAACGAAATCCGACGGAACATGTCAAATAAAAACAACAGCATTAAATATGATAAAAACTAGAAATAACACGACATAATACACCAACTAATGGCAATTTGAGTTTAAAGTTATCGGAGTTCCCACTTGTGACGTTTCACCATCCCGCTTCGTCGCATCAAAAGTATTTATAGATTCTAAAATATGTTGCAATGATGTATTTGTCTCACTTTCTTGAATGACCAAAAAATCTGTTCCACTCTGTTTAAACGTAGTGTTTTTTTTATTTATACAATAGAAAATAAAGTGATACAAAGTATTGTAAGTGTGCTTGGTAAATATAATATGCATACATCTAAATTTCCATATATTAGACCTTCTAATTGCATGTTTCTGTATGGACATTAAAATGTTAGAAATAACAGTAAGAGAAACTGGTAAAAACACAAAGGCAATACGGTAGTAATTAGAAAGGTTCTCAGCTCTTTTTTTTAACAAGTCTGTTATATTAATCCCGGAATCCCATTTTGTAACTAATGGTTTAGCTGTTGTGACCCTTGAATGTAAATTATTCTATTTTTTAATGTAAGTAATGGATAAATTGCATTACTATGTTTTTTAATATAGACGGTAAAATTTTGAGAAAATAAGAATCTATACGGCAATACAAAGGGAATAGTAAACGTGTATCATGTCGCACCCAAAACAATTCAACCATAAAAATAAATATCTGAGTGTCCAAAGGTACCACACTATTTTATGTTTTTGCATGTTATTGACAACTGCGGTGAGCTGGCGCCCTGCCCAGGATTGGTTCCTGCCTTGCGCCCTGTGTTGGCTGGGATTGGCTACAGCAGACCCCCGTGACCCTGTGTTCGGATTCAGCGGGTTGGAAAATGGATGGATGGATGGATGGTTGTTATTGACTAAGGTCAAACGTTGGCGTTACGTCACATGCCAGTGTTCGAGAATTCGGGTGCGGTAGTTTTCATCGAATTCTAACCTCAAAGGGCGCCGCGCTCTTGTATGTGAACTTGACAGAGCATTAGTAAAAAAGTTAAACAACCACTCATACTGGGTCACTTGAAAAGAACTTCCCCAGTCAGCGCGGTGATTTTTGGAGATTATGTCCAGCTCCAAACGCGATTGCAGCAAAAAAAAAAAGAAACTTTGAATTCAATCAAACCTGTGCTCAGTCCGGTTCCAAGGGTGTTGCTTTGTTGTCGATGTGATGCTTCAGACGAACAAGCGAACACGTCGTCATTTGTAAATCATTACAAACGATACTAACTAAATAACAGTAAAGATTTATTTCCAATAGAGCAGGAAATTAAAACTTGTGAAATAAGGTAAAAGTATTGTTCATGGGTTTGGAAACTTTAATTTTCTCTTTAAATAAAGTTTTCTCTCAGTCTCTCCTCTGTAGCAGTAGGATATTTCTCATTAATTTATGTTTTCTTTTTTTTCAGTAAGTTCCAGCAAATTGGGGAATAGAGAACCTGCTGTTGAAAAAGCCAACCTAGTATTTAAAAAAGTGCATAGTCTTGCATGTTTTACCCCCACTGCTACCAAAATGGAATGAGTGAAGAATTGACATAAATTACAGTACGGTGTTGCATAACTTGTTTTCTGCTCATTTTCTTTAGTTTCTATTACAATACATTGATGCCACCAAAATCTGTCATACTGTTCTTACGTTCACAATTCCATCCCTTGTGTAGCCTACTTGCCCAAGCCAAACAGAAAGGGTCAGTGGGATATCTGTATAGGTTAGAAGGAATCCCAGGAGGCGTTAGTGCTGTTGATTGTTCAAGTATCCCCATTCTGGCAAAGGGTAGATCCTGCATACAACAGCAATGTGTTTACTTCTGAGTAATTCTCAAGTGGGCTATCAGTACTCTATGCTCAGATTTTTAACAGCAGTTATCAAAAATCAAATTTTGAGCAAGCATTATACTGTGTAGTTGTAGTGGGTGGTTCTTCTTTTCATTAACAACAGTAACAACACCATTACCATTCAACACCATCCAACCTCTGCTCCTTAGGGTCAAGCTGACAGAGATGGGAATAGATTCATACCTGGTAGCATAGATCGTAGACTATCTTAAAGATAGACCTCATTATGTGCGTCTTGGGAACTGCAGGTCTGACATTGTGGTCAGCAACACAGGAGAGCCGCGTGGGACTGTACTTTCTCCGGTCCTGTTCAGCCTATATACAATATACATCGGACTTCCAATACAACTCGGAGTCCTGCCATGTGCAAAAGTCCGCTGACGACACTGCTATCATGGGCAGACGATTGTGGCGAGTGCCCTCTTCTACGCGGTGGTGTGCTGGGGAGGCAGCATAAAGAAGAGAGATGCCTCACACCTGGACAAACTGGTGAGGAAGGCAGGCTCTATTGTAGGCATGGAGCTGGATAGTTTGACATCTGTGGCAGAGCGACGGGCACTGAGCAGACTCCTGTCAATCATGGAGAATCCACTGCATCCACTAAACAGTGTCAACTCCAGACAGAGGAGCAGGTTCAGCGACAGACTGCTGTCAATGTCCTGCTCCACTGACAGACTGAGGAGATCGTTCCTCCCCCACACTATGCGATTCTTCAATTCCACCCGGGGGGGTAAACGTTAACATTATACAAAGATATTGTCTGTCTGTATACCTGCATTGTTATCATTCTTTAATTTAATATTGTTTTTATCAGTATGCTGCTGCTGTGAATTTTCCCTTGGAATTAATAAAGTATCTATCTATCTATCTATCTATCTATCTATCTATCTATCTATCTATCTATCTATCTATCTATCTATCTAGTATCTCTGGACACACCTGTACAACATTACTGGAGGTGCAGTTTAACAAACAGAAGTCATAAAAACGAAAGAAGCAATGCAGAATGAGCTTTTGTAATTTTAAGACGATGCCTTGCTTATACGTCATTCACCTCTTCCATTTTCAAGATGTTCTGATTGTTCTGCTTGCTTTAACACAGTTACTACAGTTAGGTCCATAAATATTTGGACAGAGACAACTTTTTTCTAATTTTGGTTCTGTACATTACCACAATGAATTTTAAATGAAACAACTCGGATGCAGTTGAAGTGCAGACTTTCAGCTTTAATTCAGTGGGGTGAACAAAACGATTGCATAAAAATGCAAAGCAGCTAAAGCATTTTTCTAACACAATCCCTTCATTTCAAAGGGGCATGGGCCCTGGCCATTCGTCACAGTGGTTATTTATTATTTCTTTTTTAAGTGACTGAAATTAAAACTGAAAATCATATCTCTTAGCAAAATGTGTTAATCTATTGCACCGAAAATATTTTATCTGAGGAAGGCAGAAGTTTTGAAGTAAGGTTGTTATACTCGTTATAAGTGGCCCCGGAAAGAGGTGAAATGTCGCATGTTGATTAGCACGTGCAAATAAGCATTTCACTGTACACATGACAGTAATGACTTTATAAACCTATAAATCTATGTATGGAGACCCATCACAATAAATCACATAAAAAAATCTATTCAGCTGACACCCAGATGATATTAAATGCTTTCATTACTTTTAAAAAACAATTTCCTGTAATTATGTTCTCTTTACTCCCTAGAATATCATAAATTCACAGCTAATAAAGATGGACAGTAAACGTCATTACTAAAATTATACCTATGTTAATATACCATGTATTAATAAACTTATTTTTTGTAGAACTTTAGGTAAATTTTACAATATTTTTCTAAGTGATAAAATGCTTGCATTAAGTACACAATGGTGATATTATTTCTGCTTTATTCTGGAACCTTCTAAAGCAATCTGGGTATTTGAAGTATACTGTTGTAAGTCTCAAAGAAATACTCCACCTAAAATAATACTTTTTTCTTATATGTTGCTTCCACATTATTTTGTAATAATGCTCAAGAAAAAAAATATAATCTCTTGTTTTCATGAAGAACGGACATAACAAAGGTTCTAGTAGAATAGGCTTCTAAAGTGACCAACCCTGGCCAAAAGCAAGCAATTTCAAGAAGCCCATGAAAAGAATCTCACATTACTTGTATTACATAATCCACGCGTCATGTTGTCCAGTCATATGCTCACAATATCCCAAACATATATATTTTTACTAAAATATTGTTAAATAAACCATCTCCAGAGAACATTCTCGTGAATGAAAATGGAATACTTTTCACCATACCCAAGTAAGTGAATTGCAGACCTGCTTCATGACATTACATTTATATTCATGGCAGTGAGTTACAATTTGAGTACTTTTGGATTATTAAGCGGAAGTCTGTGAAAGTGCTTGGGTGAATCTGCCATTTTGCTCGTGGAAACATCTTTGATACGCACAAGTACAAGGCATTTTCTCATTCTGGTGATTCAGTTACTCACTTTTCTTTTAACTTTTCATTTTTAGTTGTACTCATCTCTTAGTGCACTTTGCTTTGTCAATACGACATGATACCCAATGTTAGCCAATAAATAAGCTGTTACTGGGTCTTGACTGATGAATGAGCGAAGAGGCGGGATATACTGTAGTCTATTGAAATAAGAATCATCCACAGTCAAGTTTAGAGCTCAAACAGAAGTGAGCAGTTCCAAGATATTGCCTCTTGAAGACTCCAGGTTTGTTTACTTTTTATGTAAAAGCACTTCTTTGCACACTGCTTGTAAAATATTTTAGTTGTTAAAAGTTTTCTTTAGTTCAGTTTTACAACTTTTGATGTTTAGCTATCATTTCAAATGATAAGAAATAGATATTCTTTAAGTTAAAATAGTTTATATTCCTGCTAATAATCAATTCTAAAATAGTTGAAGTACTTAAAATTTTAAGTTAATTTAGATTGGAGATGTAAAGTCATTAAATTAAAAACTGCTCTCAGATTTTACTTTTGAGGTAAGGTAGTTACAGTATACTGTACTCACTAATCATGGCACCATAGAGTGGCTACGCATTGCATGTGGATTAGCACAAGAATTTTACTGTGCTCTACATACATGAGAGTAATTGCAAAAATAAACCCAATAGGGGAAAAAGTTAGGGCTGTGCTGTATGTTAGGCTATTTGAAAAGTAATGTTTATTTCTAAAATGGTGGTGTTTATTTTGTGTAATTTTTTGACATTTTATGTCAATAAGCACAGAGGTCACTAAATACATTTTCCTGCTTGTTTGGGATGGTTGTGATACTGTTATCTTGAAAACTGGAAATAAATGGCCCGTTTTCTATATAAGTACAAAACTTATTCAGCTACTTTCTTTCTGTTCGTAAAGAGTAAACTGTTTAACATTTTTTGGTACTAGTTTTTTAACATTATATTTACACAGACTAGATCCAGGTTTACTTAATCTGTCAGTGTCCTGCAATGTAGCATTCCAAACATTAAAGAGTTGTGTTTTTTCTTCATAATAGGAAGTTTTTCAATGCACAAAGAACATAACAAATTAGACAGAGGAGACCATTCAGTTCATCAAGCCAGCTTGTTCAGATAATAGCTAAGTTGTCCCAATATCTCATCCAGATCCTTCATAAAGGTTGTCAAGGTTTCTGCTTCAACTACACATCTTGGTAGTTTGTTCCATAATCCCACAACTCTTTGTGTACAGCAGTGCTTCCTGGCTTCATTTTTAAATGCACTTCTCCTTACTCTCCACTAATGCCTTCGAGAACATGCTTTACACGTTTCACCCTTAAGCCCAAAGAATGTTGCTGGATCTACTTTATGCAATGCTTTTGAGGTCCCCATGCAGTTTCCTCTACTCAAGACTAAACTGGTTTAATTCTCTGAGTTTGTCAGAGTAGGACATGTCCTTATATCCTGGGATGCCTATGGTTGCTCTCTTCTGCTCAGCTTCAATTGCTGCTGTGTCTTGTGCCACAGTGACCAGAACTGCACACAGTACTCCAGATGTGGTGTTACGGGTGCATTATATAGTTTGAGCATAACATCCCTTGACTTAAATTCAACAGTTTTTCTTATATAACCTAACATTTTATTTGCCGTTTTAATTGCTTCTATATATTGCTTCGTCTATGAAAATGTTGTGTCAGCATATACCTCTAAATCCTTTTCAGAGTTGCTTCCTGTATGACTTCTCTTTGTATTTTTCTGCATTACACTGCATTTTCCAGGTGTTCACCTAGTTCTAAAGGTTGTCCAGGTCTTTTTGAATTATTTTTGCTACCTCCTCATTATCTGCCATCCCTCTAATTTTAGTGTCATCTGCAAATTTTGCAAGTTTACTACTATACCAAAATCAATGTCATTAATTTAAATCAGAAAAAAGTAATGGTCCAAGGACTGACCTCTGAGAGACTCCACTGATGATCTTGCACCATGTGAAGCATTCTCCTTGTGGTAGAAATCAAACACATTAATTAAAGAAAGAAACTTATCCTCTACCAGGACAAGTTTGATAAAATTCTTTTTGAGCTGGTTATCAGGCAAGAGAAAGTTTGTCCAACTGTATTATTTTTTTATCCTTGCAGCACCATGCTGGAGAGGGAGCATCCATCACAGCGGTCTATTACAGTATGGTGAGAATGTTCAAAATATTCTTACTTCTTCTTCTTCTTGTTTTGCTGGTGGCTAGCAAACAACAGTTTGGTGCATTACCACCACCACCTGGTATGGAGTGTGAATAAGAATGTTCTCATTACTATCCAATCAAAATATTAAGGGTTTAGGTCTCTTTTATAAGCAACTGGATTTACATAACAGTGTCAATCAATGCATACATTTACTCTGGTTGGTTTGTTGGTCTACACCCAAATGACTTATATAAAATAAAAGTCTATTTCATTATGTTCTTGTTCTCATATTCGTGGGGTTTAGCTATCACCTTTGAGATTTCTGTGTATGTAACAACTGTCCAATTTTGTTGTTTACACAACATCTGCTGATCTCTTTGTCATCTTTTTAGTACATTTTGTGTATTATTTCAACTTTCCTCCTAGTATACTTGTTTAACCATTTCAGTATGTTTCTTCATAACATTTTCAATTAAATGTTTATATACTCTATTTCAATATGCACTGCAAACCAAAATAGTTAACTACTGTTACCTCTAAATTAATCTCTCACATCCTCTTATCTGTATTCTTTGTCTCCAGATCCAGTTTTTTAGCTTAAATCTGATGCCTACAGCTTCTAATTTCAGAATTTATCTTTGATGTAAGACTGTATCATATACTGTAGTTTTTGAATGGCTAGGTAAAGTATGTTTAATGCTTTGCTTTTGTCAACTATTCCTGTTGCCTTTTCAAAAAAATCTGAAAGATTGGTTTGGCAGGACCTTCCTCTCATATATCCATGCTGGCTGCTATTTAATGTAGAATATTATGTTCATTTAGGTAATTAGGTAATTCTTAGGTCTCCCTAATGTACCAAGTCACATTTGCAACTTTCCAGTCCTCAGGTATTTTTCCTTTCTTAAGTGACTGTTGAAATATGCCTAATAAGAGTTTATAGATGACATGTTTTATTTCTTTTAATGCAATTGGTAAAATCCTGCCAGGTCCACGTATTATTAGTCTTCAACGTATTGAGTGCTAGAAGCACATCTGACTATTCTATGAACTCAGAGTTTGCTTTTACTTCTGTATGAGGCACCCCACTCATTTCTTCCGTTATAAATACTTGGGTGAAATATTTGCTCAGATCATTTGCTATCTCCTTCTCATTTTCAAAGGTAAATGAACTTAATTTGCAAATAACCCATCCCGGAATTAAATGGTGCTTGGTCAAGCAATAGTCCTATGAGGAAGCACACAACCTAGTAAAGAACCATAAAGTGCCATTAAAAAGCCATTATTTTTAAGAGTGTAGTACTGCATTTTGCTCAATTTGTTAATTTGATTTTCATTTGAACTCTGACTATGTAGTCTTGTGGATTCAAAATTATTGCCTAAAAAATACTTTAAAGATTTTGACAGACTATGCAGGATAAAAAAATAATTTGCATGATTCAGTTCCACAGGTTTACCTGTACATTTACCTCAGGTCATCTTATCCTGATGGAAAATTACTTGAGTATAGAACACTGGCAGATGAGAGAAGAGAAAATATCCATACCATAAAATGAAAATGTTGAATTATTTATGTTATCATGAAAATGAGATTTGCAGAATGAATTGTTTTTCATTTAAAAAGTGTGTTAAACAAACATGTGTAAAGTGAGTGTCAAAAGGCTAAGTGGTAACTTCATTGAGTGCACTTTTCTTCCCAAGACATTAACTTGTAGCAGAGCTACATAAGTGTCATTCATTGCTATATCTGTGTCTGTGTTTTAGCCATTTTTAATAATGTATTTTAGGAACAGTTATGGGAATTGCTGGAAAATGTTCACTGCTTCAAGAGCTAAGGTGGCCTCACACTGCCTGTGGAGCCCTCTGTTTCTGTCAATTTTTCTATGTAAGTATGTATGTATTTATTTATTTATTATTCATATTGACATTAGAATCATAGTAAATACATGGTTTTATTCTGACAAGTTTCAGTGAAGTAAATCGGTCTGTGGTTCTGGGTTGCTTTATTTTGACAAGGGCAACATAACATTTGAAGATTACTGCATTCTTGTTGATGATGAGGTTCATCTCTTAACTGAATTGGTATAACCCTTCTGTGTGTTTAATGCAGAATATTAGTTTTGGCCTCAAGACTAGGAATATCCAAGAATGGTTCAAAAGACATATCAATTAACTTTACTTAATATAACTGAGGTCAACATGAGCTTAATTTTTGACTAGGCAGAAGTAACTTATTTTTTCTTTACCATAGAAACTTTAGACCAAGGTAGTCCTGTGAAAATGTGTTTCTATTTTGTCTGTCATGGTTTGATTCTCAAAATTACCATTTTATTCCCATTGATGTTTTATAAAATTGTCAGTGAAGATTAGAGTTCACAGCAAATTGGTTTCTTTTCCTAGTATGAAAAAGAACATAGTATCTATATTATAATAAAATTCTATGATGGCTTTGGTGAAATGATTGAAAGAAGGAGCACCAGGGATGAGAAGCTGAGACACACAAAGAGGAAAAAAGGCATATGAGGCATGCTGAGAGTCACTTTCAAAAGAAATGTAAAAGCAGATAAGATGCATACAAGGTACCTCAAAGTGGCAGAGTCTGAGAAGCAGGCTTCATGGGAACACACTTGAGAGAGAAAGCGCCGGTCAAGACAGGTTAAGACACAAAAGGATACAGAGGACAGGCACTGAAGGTACATTTAGGGCAAGAGATATCAAATATTTTTTACATTTATTCTGTTACCCTTCCTTGACAGGTGACATACTGTAGCTAGTTAATGTATAAAGGTGTAACTGACAAAGCATTTGTTCCAGCTACAAACACATGTTTTAAAGTATTTACAATATTTTAAAGAAACTGTTAAATAAGAGATTTAATAATGCAATGAATTTTCAGGAAAAGCCAATTAGCCCCTGATTAAAACTAGTTCCAGTGAAAACCACAGCTAATTTCTCCCATTCTGGACATACATTTTATTCCACTGTGTTTACATTATTATCTAATAAGATGGACTTTGAAGTTTGACAGCTAATATACAAAAAACAGAAGAGCGTGCTAGGCATTTGTAAAAGTTACATATTGCCATTTATTGATTATAGGCTCTCCAGTGTGTCTATTCAGAAAAAAAGAAATAGTATTATTAAAACTTCACAGTATTCTCACCAAAGATCAACATTCATATATGATCATATTGTTATAAAACTTTATTTTAAACCTTTATTCTTGTTGGTAGGTATAGAAAATGCTTGAATGATCCTGCTCCATATTTGCACTGTTACTTTTTTCATATTAAGCTGTTAAGTAAATTGCTATTTCTTCCTAGTTTGTGCTGAATCTCATTAATTCCTGTCTGGTTCTGTGTCATCTAACAAGAATGAACTTGAGTTTGAGCCCCAAGAGCTCTTCCTTGTAAGCATTGCTTATTGACTTTGCATCACTTCCCGGGCAATTTCCAAGCAAATCTGTCATTCAACCGAACTGCCTCCTTCTCCTCCTCCTCACATTGAACCTCTATAACTGAATGTATTTTATCATGCCTTGTATTGTTTGTAAAGTTACAAAGACCAACTTGTGTCCATTGAGATGTGTGATCATTAGTCTGTATACTACTGCAAAACAATTCTGTTAAATATTTAGGACCAGAAAGGACAGCAAAACATGAATGCCTGTCTGCACCAAAAACTGCCTAGTCAATGAAAAATCAGTACGAGAAAATAGCAGCGTTGAAATACCAAGTGAATTCATTTCAAGAAAAAATTACATATTGAATTAACCATCTCCTTGTTTATTTCTTAACTGCCAGAATTGGAAACACTTAATACGCTATAAGAAGAGAAACTCTGAGAAAGTCATATTTCAGCAGTTTTGACCCCTGTGGTCACCTGGTAAACTGCCAAAAATGTTCAACAGTGGTTAGAGATTGTCAAGTTTGTCATCCATCAGTTGAGTCCACAATTAAAGCCTACATTTCCCAAGTGTATCAGTACATGTTTTTGTGTAGTCTCCTGTACATTTAAAATTATACCATTATGTCATATGTTGATACATGCCTTGCTTTAATACTACATACTATAGCTTAATTGTAGCTTGCAAAATTTTAAAACTTTTTACCTATTTGTTTCTTTAACCTAAGTATGGAATTCTTTATGTATCATGTCACCATCCTGTGAATACGTATGTGCAAATTCCTGAAACATCTCCATTTACATCTAACACTGGCACCCATGAGTGTGTGTATTGTTTGTAAAAGACGTGTCTTTTGCGAATCAGAGCAAGATGAGTTGCTTTATCAGTACTTTAGTAACTTGGATTGCCAAAATATGTTATAACAAGATAAAAAAAAGATTGTCCTTCATAATTTAGTCAACAAAGTAATATATGAAGGATAGAACATTTAAAAATGTATAATTATAATCCTTGTTATTTTCTTTCTTTGAATTGCATTTACCTAAATGCCAGGAGTGTGGCAACCTACCTACATGCTATAGCATTTACAAAACAAGTTTTGACCTAATATATTAACAACATTTTTAAAAAATTACTTTAAACTGATTGTAATTATGACAAGAATTCTGTTTAAATTTATTCAGTTATATTTTACAGTATATTTTTGTTGAGATAATTCAATGGTTTATTTTTCCTTTTATAACAATGTGCAGTGTGACTTCCTAGGTTCCTTCTGTGCTAATCAGAGAATAGTATGCAGACCATTTCCTAAACATTTATTAATCATAGCTGTTTGTATATTGGGTCATTAAACAAAAATCTCAGAGATGCTTTTTCCAAAAGGCATCTGTGATGAACTGGCCTTCTCTTATGGGCTGCTCATTGTTGTGCACCCAGCACTACCAAGGCAATCTTCATTCTAAACAGCCCAAACTAAATGGGGTTCAGAAATGGTTGGATGGTTACTGTGTAAGGCAGACCCTTTTCTGAAAGTATTGCTGCTGATGCCAGAGTCAAACACGTCTAAACCAGTTTAGTACATTTTTTTTAGAAGATACAGGTTTAATGGACAACTAAGTATTCTGTTCAGTACGGCAGCAAGGTAGACGCATGCACATTTTAAGAACAATAAAACTTAGTACTGCTTTGTCTTAGCCAATACATCCTTCTATAGTTTTAGGATTCTCAATCCATAATTGTATAAAAGGCAGTGATTAAAGTTGCTACTGTAAGTGTTTGGCAGAGGTTAACCACAATTTATAATCAGCACATGCTTTAAATCTTATGCAAGAACAGGCTGAATGGGGACCTATTTATTTCACTAGAGAGCTGAGGTCAGTGACTTCTTCCTTATGGTTTCTAATGTGTTCTTTGCTGTATCCATACAGTTTTCCTTTGTTGGAAAACTAATTTTCCTGCCAGCTGGGAATGAACGTTGTATCAGTTTGTACTTTGAGACTCTCAGGCAGTTCACAAGATTGAGACTCTCAGGCAGTTCACAAGAGATGTGGAATTTAAGTGTGTGTCGTTAGATGTTTCTGTCCTTGCATTCTCAGTAATTTATTTTACCTATTTGATGAAAGAAATTATGAACTCAATTAAGATATAAATTTGTATGTGTTTAAGACTACTATGTACTCTAACAGCTTCACATTTGCTTTTTATATGCATGATTTCAAGAATTAATTTTAAGCGGTTTCTGCAGAAATAATCAGAATTCCCTAGAAGTCATAATCCTAAAGCTTGTAAAGCTGTAATCTTTTTCACATAATTTTTCTAAAAGAAAAACATCTTTGTGTGAAAAAGCTGAAATTTCACCATGTTTTTCAGGACCTAGTTTGATCTGGTAAGTTGGTTGCAGTGATGGGAGGGTTAGGTTTAGATAGCTTGACACAAAATTTGTTATTGCAGTAAATGTCATGCCTATCTTTCCATCTATTTTCTTAACTTACTAAAACCAATTCACTAAGTAATTGCCCAAACTCCCAGTTTCTTGAAATGGTGCTGGTTCACTTACCTGTACACTTAGTGCTTATTGAGATGGACAAGATTTAAAAAGTGGGAAGACTGAAATCAAAAGTGAGGTAGTTTACTATAGCAGCTTATTATGCTTATTTAGTTATTTATTCTCATTTAATCATCTGTAGCTTGCCATTTTTTTACATTTAATGGTAAGTTGTTAATTATTTATACCTTAATTTGTACAATGATCTATTGTGAGATGGCAGTTTCATTGAAAAAATTAGATAGTAATTGTTATTTTAGGGAAGAACACAAGAAATTCTCTTTGCTGTTTGTCAGGCTAAATGGTCTTTTTTGTTATTAAATTGACTTATTATTTTGACTAGATTTGTTTGTGTGGTAGCATTTTATGAAAAATTACTTTATTGAAATATTTCAACTTGAGATGATTGTGTTTGCTGAGTACTTTATGATGGTGTTGATCATGAAAAGTGAGATTGTTTCATAATCTGTGTCAGACATTGGTGACTGATTGGAACTCAGATTTATTGCAAGGGTTCATCTTTGTTTATTAATCTTTAAACTGTTTTGAAAAATAACAGAGTTTAGATAAGAAGTAATTTTTATTTTTATGACAAAAACAAGAATTATATATTTTTTTCTATTTTTTTTTTATGTAAGAGTTGCACATTTTGTAGAAATTACATATTGTAAGTAGTTAGTATAAATGCCCATGCTAGTGATCACCCCTATGTTATGTAAATATTCTGTTTATATTGAGAGGATAATAGATGCCAGAAATGTGTTAGTAATTGGCTTTTATGTTTTCATTTTATTTTCACATGCCATTAATTTTCTTTTTTTTTTTTTATTTTATCATAATCCTGGTGGCATTGCTACATAGCCATTCTGTGCCAAAGTTTTCCTTCAAGTGCCAGCATTGTCAATTGGTAAAAATCATAGGCACCACCATTTTGCGGCCAGAACTGGTAATGTGATGTGCATGAGCACTATACAACATAATGGCATGAATGTGCTGTTTAAGATGACAACCCACATAACTAAGCATCTGACGTTTGAATAAACCGAAAGAAAACTTGTAAGGGATTTCAGTGTTGAATCTTTTTCAAAGGTAGCCATCCCTTACTTCCAGTATTGTGGGATGTATAAGCAAAACATAGTTAATAATTTAGGCATTTAAGGGATTTACTTATAGATAATAAAAAAGAACGTTTGGAGACTAAAATTACTTTTTGTGGGCACTTTCATAATAAAATAAGCTTTTTTAATACCCAAATGTCTGTTTTGTTTATTAGTACAAATCTTTCTTTTCTAAAAACAGGTTTTCTACAGCATTTTTACTGGGTTAACCACAAAAAAAGTAGAAATATTCTTTTTTTATTTCATCTATCATTTTTATATATGGTAAATATACTAGTGCTAGAAACATTATTTTGCATAATATAAATGTTAATAGATTGGCATGGTGGAGCAGTGGTTAGCAGTGTCCTGTGTTTGAATCTTACAGGTGGTCATTGTCTGTGGAGGTTGCACATTCTTTCTGTGTCTGCATGACTTTCCCTCATCTTGCATTTTCCCTAGTTTTAAAATATTTGCCACCTTTTTTATGATATTTTAAAATTTTCTGAAACATACTTTTTCACTCTCATTTATTAATTTTACAGATACTAAATGTATTGGTTCTGGGAACATTATTATGGGTAATTATTAGGTGAATCGACACCTCTAACCTGTCCATGGATGAGTATGGCTGTATACGTAAGTAAACAATATACTGAGGATGTTGTTATAGAGAGAGAGAATAATATAAATAAGTTTATTAAACACCAACTAAACAAAAACACACATTATATCTTTTGGCCTGAATAATTTTAGAGCTGCTGTTGTCAATAACTGCCTTTTAAGGTGGCAGTGAAATGTGGTCAGACCTGCCCAGTTATACTGCTGGTTTACATTTGACTGGAGCAGGTCCAGCTTGTTGTTTTCATAAGTGGTGGTGTTCTTCTGGTTGAAGTCACCAACACTCTAGAATCAAAATGATTTGTCATTACAGTAATAGAGTGAATCATGTATGTGTCAATGAATTCTGTCTGCATTTAAATGTCTGGATCACACATTTAGTTTTGATTATAATGTACTTGCTTTTTCACCATTGCTCGTTCACATTAATCTCCAATCCCCCTCCTTCTTTTTCCACTCTGTCTAATTGTATTAGATAAAACCCATCTGGCATTATAGCATTTGAAATAAGAAATTTAAGCTGGTTCTCCGCAGTACCCAGGATGCCACACTATGCCATATTGCCATGAGTTGTAATTGTTCATTCAACTTGTATAAAAGCAATTGAACTTTCCTCATTATTTGGAAGTCAGGCCAGGTCTGAATCCTTTCCACCTTTTATCCTTGCTCTGGATATTCGCACCTTTTCAAATCATCATGTATTTATGTTATTGCTTTATAATTTGAATATCTTATAAATATCAACATCTAGCCCATGGGGTTTTGTGAATGCTAAGTATGGTGAAACATTGTCTGTGATTTTAATAGGGTTCACTCTGTGGACCGGAGACAGGCCATTGTTAAAAAGTGGAAGTGTTTACTTACCGATCATCATGCAAAATTAAAGGTCTGAAATATAGATCAGATACTGTATACTTTGTAAGAGTAGAAAAGTGTTTGGAGTAGACATGTATGTTGCTCTAAATTCAGTTGCCTCAGAAATGGCTAAGGAACAATAAGGATGCACCTGTGCATACCATCTGCACTTCCTCCTTTGTGGTGGTTGGTTCTGTTAATGTTGGTGAAATATGTGGCTAGTATTACTATGTAAAATTTTGTTAGTTGCTCTAAACCAGTTAAGACTATTTATTTTATGTGTGTAAGAAGTTATGTTTTATTTCTGTTTATGTTCCCATGTATTTTCTGGTATATTGTATCATGCCCCCCTCAATGTAATAGGTTCAAGTATTTTATTATTTGGTGATACAAGAATCAAGCCACTGAGTTCTATGGTCATTCTGTTTAAAAAAGTACAAAGAATGAATTAGTTTGTGTCAGAGAGACCATCAAACTGCTCCAGTAGAAAGTATTGTTCTGCTTTGAAGATTTCAAATCAAATAGATACATCAAGAAGTAAAGGGATTTTTTGTGTAAATGAATACCCCTACTTTTATGACACTCCCAAAGTGCCTGTAACCTTCTTCTGCTGGAAGCACAATTAGCTTTGTTTCTCTTTCTAGCTGCAGCTTAAGTTAATCATGTGCTATAATGAGACTGATCAGCACTTGGTGGAGAGTTGGATTTGATGGGAGGGAATGTCAGCTAGGTAAACTTTGTGGAGTTCCAAAGTTGCAGACACGTCAACAACACCTTGGCTTTAAAATGACTTCTGCATTGGCACACATGTACTGAGTGAGTTGACGATAATATTTCAGGCTTATAAACAGACTGAGCTTGCATTTCTATACACACCCAAACCATACACCTACTGAAAAATTTCAATGACTACATTTATTCTATGTGTGTGTCCATGTGGAGTTTCTATACAAGTCAGAAACTTTGCTAAAGATACCTGTCAGGCTTTCCAACACCAAAACGGGATTCTGGGACCTGAACAGTGTGGACATCTTATACTTGGCAAAAGGCACTTTGATGGATTAGCATGGTATCCAACTTCTTAGACCTGTTTATACTTGCCTTGTTCATTCAGCTTATGAACTTTGTGGTTGCTTAGGAGATAATACTTATTATAAAACTCTAACATTTGTAGAACTACAGTGCGGGTTCATAAGCTTTCAGACAATATTGCACTTCCAAATTAATGTTGCTTGACCCTAGAAACATGAGTATAAGATAATAGTTTACAATTTATAAACCAGTTTGTCTCTGTATCCGTGCAGCCCTTGTATTAGTGCCCCATTATGGCTTGATTGTTACCGTATGTGTGTTCATATCGTGGAAGGTAAGAGCCCTTACAACTTCAATGCACACGGCAGTCAGTGCTCCTTTGTTTTGTGTTTTTTGCTGTGCTAGCTACTTCAGTATCCTTTGCCTCATAAGTAACTGCAACATTTCTGCTTCTTCCAGTGTTTGCAAATCCTTTTCTGGACTTTTAATCTGTATATTGCAGCAAGATATACTTAAAGACTTGTATCACATCTGTAGTGATGACTGAGGTCTCTGTCTCCTTTTGCATCAGATTTATGCTTATGGTCCAGTACTGCCAACTCCATTGGTTTTAATCTCAGCTTCACTGCTGTTTCCCATTCGGACTTTTTTATACATATTTGCCTATCGTGGTTTGAAAAATGATGTGGACATTGTTAAATATTTATTATGCATTCTGTATTTTTTCTGAGATCATTTTTGCCTTTTGGGAAGTTATTAATATTAATTAAGACAACTTGGTATCATTATTTGGTTCATAAAAAGTCCCTAGGGTTACGAATATTTCATTATATTGGTATTTTTCTTTATCAAATCACTATTTTGAGGTTCCCATTGTCAAACTGCAACTCCTGGTTGCTGATAGGTACAGTCCAGGAAGTTGCACCATATCACATCACCAGTGCAGTGCTTTATATAACCAATACCATGAATCTATGGTGCATATCAAAAGAGAGTTGTGCGAATTGTTTATGGTGTTTTTGCATTGGAATTTTTAGCTATTCCCTTTTAGACCTTGAGTTTGATGACCTGTTATTTAGATTTTCCAGCTTATGACTTTGTTTTGATGTTTGACTCACGCTTCACTGACTCAGTCTGCACTGGTATTTTACAGTTTATCATTGCAAGAAGCTGGGGTAGGTGCCTTCCTTCATTCTAAGTCATCAGTGTTGTCTCAGGACAGTTGCTGTATTTCGGAGGTCTGCGGCATTATGCTACT
Organism: Erpetoichthys calabaricus; assembly: GCF_900747795.2. NCBI lineage: Eukaryota > Metazoa > Chordata > Cladistia > Polypteriformes > Polypteridae > Erpetoichthys > Erpetoichthys calabaricus. The sequence continues at coordinate 44,575,865 of NC_041405.2, forward strand.
GTTGCCTTTGGAGTGCAATGGGTAGTCTACACTGACAGATTGAGATCTTTTATGTCACTTTTGTGCTGCATATTGCTCTTTATTATTGTGATGTTTTATGTATTACCTTTTTTGTACTTTTCCCAGTTTTTTTTAAACTATTTTAGACTTTATTTCCCATATTGATTCTGTGTTATACATTTTTTGAGGCAGGTCAGATGTAAGACACACTTTTCATGAGCTTTTTTTTGTAGCACCACCTTTTGTTGGTGATCAGCATGACACATGAACTTTTTGGATACTGGCATTGCTAGCAGCTCCACAGTAATAAAACACAGATACAGAAACATCAACATTACAGTGTCTAGGCTCTCTAGTCCAGCACCCATGTCCACCTGTTTTATGGGCTGACTTGACAGCAGATATTGATGTACCACTTGTATCTGAAAGCGATGTGGGTCAAAATTGCATATAAGATATTAATTTTCACTTGTTTTTCTTGTTTTGAACGTGGACAACAATATTTCATATTGGTACATTATAACACGTTTAAGTATTCTTAATGTGACGCTGGCAACAGCGCCTGTTCCTGATCGTGACTTGCTGTGTTGTGGCACATGACATCATCCCATCAGCGTTATTCAAGGTGGCTGTATTTTGTAATCTGTATGCAATCTTTGAATAAATCTAAAGCATCTTTAAATTCTTGCAGATTATTGTAGTTAGGACTTAGGGTTTCTAGTTATGTATACAGTAAGGTCTTCTTTCCAATATTTATTTTTAACCTTGTTTCATGTAATTACTTTGATGATTGGCTTTCTCTTATGTTTATTCTGGTCCTGATCTCTGTCTTTACAACAAATATTTAGAATTTTTCTTGATCAAGCTCCACCATTCCCCGGTCATGTGTAAGTCTTTTCTTGTTAAGTCTTTGAACATTCTGGGACTTACTAGTACTCATATTCAATTTAATTCAGTGTGTTTTTTGTTTAGTGCTATTCAGTGAATACAGATTCAGGGTCTTTGTATATATTATCAGTATATGCTGGGCTTGGCCCAGTGCATACCGGTGCAGAGAACTGAAAGTTTTCTATTTTCCGTCAGGATGCACTGCATCATACTGCCACTCTCACCTTCAAGGAATGAATGCTGTCTGATGTAATGTTTGAAAATCATCATCCTGTTCGAAACTCCAACTCCATGCCCATCTCTCTGATCAAATGTATGTATCTCATCGCAATTGAAACTCTGAGGAGGGCCAACAGGCCTTCGATTTGATGTATGAATATCATCCTGATTGAAATGCCAAGGCCCTCCCCTGTTCGATTAATACATTAAGTGAAATTTGCAACATATCAAGAGGAGAATCAAGAAGCCGACTGAAACTGAGAGTACTGACACTTATTTGTTTCCACTTCAGGCACTGGGTATATGTTTATAGGATCATTGTTGTCATGTGTACACGGTAGAGTGAAATTCCTACTTGTGTGTGCAAATCAAGTAACAAGCAATACACTGCCACTGTTCATCGTTATAAAATGTGAGTATAACTACCTTACCTTGAAAATTCTGCTACAAATATTACACAACAATAGAAAATGATTCAGTCACACATAACACATAAATTACATAAAACACAAAGGAGACTGAATGAATCATAAACATTAACAGAAACAACTCAATATAAAGTCCCATTAATATATTTGAAATTTAGCTAAATGAAGATGGGGATGAGGAAAACAAACTCCAGAGATCAACATTTCAGGAGAAATAAATTGAAGATTTTGGAGTTTGTCTACAGTTGGTTTTAACAGACAAAAATCACACTTCTGTGGAATCTGACCAACTGGCTACCCTCCATCTCCTGGGCATTTCATAATATCAGTTGAATGTGATGATTACTCTAATGATAAGAATAATTATCTTTTTTAATCCCAAAGCTTCCAATATTTCTAGTATAACTTTCCATAGTTGGAGGAGTAGCTTGGCAATGTAACAGTGGTACTGCAGTAAGTGCCCTAACAGAATACCAAAAAAAGAACAAAATACAAGAGGGTCAGTAGCAATTCAAAATAACAAATAGTTACAGATTGTGATGCAGCAGGAATAATCTAATCATCAGTGTATAGTAGACTAAAGCAAAAAGTCTGCATCCTGGATATAAATGATGAGACTGAAGGGTCATCCTTTACACAAAATTACAGATCATTCTGGAGTGGTGGCTCTGAGGCTAAGGATCTGCACTGGTATCCAGAAGGTTGCTGATTCAAATCCCTGTCACTGCCAAAAGAGATCCTACTCTGCTGGGCCCTTGAGCAAGACCCTTAACCTGTAATTGCTCCAGGGGTGCTGTGCAATGGCTGACCCCAAGGGGTATGCGAAAACTAACAAATTCCCAATACAAGAAATTGTATAAGGCGAAATAAAGAACAAAAAAATAGTAACTGAAGGCTCTGCCTCCCACAATAGTCTTATTTATACTTGGAACATTTAGATCACTAGCATTATGAGAGGCTAATATACACTCTGGTATGTACAGTTGCCATGTATCAACCTATGTTTATGTGTTTTATTTTTTATTTTTGTTGCCTTTATTAGTTTTTATAGTGTTTTTGTGTTATTTTTGTCGTGCTTGTGTATTACTAGTTACCTGAGTACTATTATTTTAAAAGTGCTGATATTTCTTGTGCTTTGTGTGTGGAGCCCCAGGAGGTGGGACCACTCTGGCTTTATGACTTCTGAACCCTCCCTCTGGCTATACAACTCTTCTAGGAAGGCTTTTTAGCACGTTTGCCTTATTGCTGTTTTTTGCTAATAAATCATTTCTCACTATTATAATAAAAAAATCCTGGGACGACCAAGACTTTTTCAGAAAGATATTTTCACATCCCACGAGACAAGACTTTGTGCCAAGAGATTTAACCACGCCCGGGGCTGGAAATAAAAGACAAAAGTAGATGACAAAGTAGAACGTCGTAAAGAATTCAAAAACGTTGGCGCGATACACATGCAGAGCAGGTTATAGATAATGAAAGTACTAACATTCGAAAGTCTCAAAAAAATTATAGTAAAGATCGCATTAGCGCAAACAAATGGAAATTATTACTATGTAAAATAATGGAACAGCAAAAACAGATTGAATATATTGTTTGGATTTAAACTTAGTTGGAGACTTGTAGATTGTCTAATTCGTGTTGCCATCAGGGAAAAGTAGTGTTTCTTCCCAATGAAGAGGCGTATCCGCGAGAACTAAAAGATTTGTTGTTTGGTGAAAGTGAACTGCACATACGCGAGCGGCAGAGATGTAAAGTGGCTGGCGCGTAGCACAGGCTGAGGGGGTTGACGAGCAAAGTGAGCAAGGGGCAAAGTCCCCTAGTATTTATAAACATTCTTTATTTGGCCTTTTTGTAAAATCTGAGGTTTACAGTCATTTCTAGATCTAGCAGCAGGAGTTACACCAACAAGCTTCTAAATTCTGATAATAATTCTTGGAGCAGTATTTTAATTATATTTTTACTAATAATTTTTTTTTAATATTCCTATCTTTTTAGCTTAAATAACAGGTTTTGGATAGTGCTCTATTTGTGCAGATAAAGACCAGGATGATGTGAAATACAGCTAATCTACATGCTGATTACAAAGAAAAAAAATTCAAAAGTGATGGAACATAATTAAGGACATAATAGAAGAAATGTAATTTTGTCAAAAGGAAAGATATAGCTTAGTACCATCTGCATGTGAGTCAAAGCCAGTTTTTAATTTATATAGTAAGTCCCATTGTAAAATGAAAATGTCAATAGTGTGAGTACTGACTTCTATGTGGAGTGCTGTCATCACATTTGTGTACATACTGAAATTGAATTGATAAATATGAGCTAAAGCAGGGAAGCAGAGTACCTGAAAGGTGTCTCAGTTGTTGATGTTTTTGTTTGTTATTTTTTACAGATTTTTTATATTTTTTAAATTAAACTCACAAAAAGGGAGCAACAAAGGGAGAACACATAATAAAAAGGAAAACAAAATCTTGTGGGTTCTTTGGACGTTCAGTGATCTTGAACCCCTCTTAAATGGTGACCTAGTTGCCAATATCAAAATACCTGCCTCTCACTTTGACAGCATCTTTTTATCATGCCAGTCATCATTCCATAGATTTTTATACAGATCCTCCTCACCTTTGGCTGAAAACTATTCTCAGGCCATGACAAAGAAACCATTGAACTTCATAGAAGGCTGCAAACATGCATTAATGAATTTCCCTCCAACTCTTCTTACATACTGGTGTCTTTGTGAACTAAACAAAAATGAATCTGGACTCATTGCTCCGCACTTTTTGTTGTTGCTCCATTCTTTATAGTTTTTCTTGTCCTGAAATCTCTTCAGTTTGTAGCTTTTTCAAAAGAAGGGAACTCCTAGCACTTCTTTGCAGAGCCAAAGCATGTACTTTGGTGGCAGATGCTGAGCAAGCACTTCACTAACTATACTTCTGCACCTTAAGGTATAATGCTGCTCTTCAGTTCCAATGTTTTTTTAATCTCCCACTGTGTATTCTGTCGTCTTTTGACAGTTTATTCAAATTTCTTTAGCTAGTCATATCAAAATGAGAGAGCTATTTTAAACATCTAGATACCAAGTTGTGACATGGTGCTTATTAATATTAAGAAAACATCTAAAAGCCAAATCACTAGATGGTACATTATAATTGTATTTGTACCATCATTTACTACTCCCAAAATCAGTCATCTTATCATGTTTTGTCAAGATAAAACTATAGGATCTTTTATCCGCATTTTTGGATATTCCTTGAAATAAATACTTTGTTGAAATGGATTGTTCAAACTATGGCCACATTTTTAGAAATAAATGTTTCCATCTCTGCAAACTGTGCCTATTATTAGATCTTTTCTCTGTATAGTTACAACGAATGGTTGCAGCTATAGTTAGGTCCATAAATATTTGGACAGAGACAACTTTTTTCTAATTTTGGTTCTGTACATTACCACAATGAATTTTAAATGAAACAACTCAGATGCAGTTGAAGTGAAGACTTTCAGCTTTAATTCAGTGGGGTGAACAAAACGATTGCATAAAAATGTGAGGCAACTAAAGCATTTTTTGAACACAATCCCTTCATTTCAGGGGCTCAAAAGTAATTGGACAAATTAAATAACTGGAAATAAAATGTTCATTTCTAATACTTGGTTGAAAACCCTTTGCTGGCAATGACAGCCTGAAGTCTTGAACTCATGGACATCACCAGATGCTGGGTTTCCTCCTTTTCAATGCTCTGCCAGGCCTTTACTGCAGCGGCTTTCAGTTGCTGTTTGTTTGTGGGCCTTTCTGTCTGAAGTTTAGTCTTCAACAAGTGAAATGCATGCTCAATTGGGTTAAGATCAGGTGACTGACTTGGCCATTCAAGAATTTTCCACTTCTTTGCTTTAATAAACTCCTGGGTTGCTTTGGCTGTATGTTTTGGGTCATTGTCCATCTGTATCGTGAAACGCCGCCCAATCAATTTGACTGCATTTAGCTGGATTTAAGCAGACAGTATGTCTCTGAACACCTCAGAATTCATTCGGCTGCTGCTGTCCTGTGTCACATCATCAATAAACACTAGTGTCCCAGTGCCACTGGCAGCCATGCACGCCCAAGCCATCACACTGCCTCCACCGTGTTTTACAGATGATGTGGTATACTTTGGATATTGAGCTGTTCCACACCTCCATACTTTTTTCTTGCCATCATTCTGGTAGAGGTTGATCTTGGTTTCATCTGTCCAAAGAATGTTTTACCAGAACTGTGCTGGTTTATATAGTTATTCTTTAGCAAAGTCCAATCTAGCCTTTCTATTCTTGAGGCTTATGAGTGGCTTGCACCTTGCCTCTGTATTTACTTTCATGCAGTCTTCTCTTTATGGTAGACTTGGATATCGATACGCCTGCCCCCTGGAGAATGTTGTTCACTTGGTTGGCTGTTGTGAAGGGGTTTCTCTTCACCATGGAAATGATTCTGCGATCATCCACCACTGCTGTCTTCCGTGGACGTCCAAGTCTTTTTGCGTTGCTGAGTTCACCAGTGCTTGCTTTCTTTCTCAGGATGTACCAAACTGTAGATTTTACCACTTGTAATATTGTAGCAATTTCTCAGATGGGTTTATTCTGTTTTTGCAGCTTAAGGATGGCTTCTTTCACCTGCATGGAGCACTCCTTTGACCGCATGTTGTCTGTTCACAGCAAAATCTTCCACATGCAAGCACCACACCTCAAATCAACTCCAGGCTTTTTATCTGCTTAATTGATAATGACATAACAATGAACTTGCCCACACCTGCCCATGAAATAGCCTTTGAGTCAATTGTCCAATTACTTTTGAGCACCTGAAATGAAGGGATTGTGTTAAAAAATGCTTTAGTTGCCTCACATTTTTATGCAATCGTTTTGTTCACCCCACTAAATTAAAGCTGAAAGTCTGCACTTCAACTGCATCTGAGTTGTTTCATTTAAAATTCATTGTTGTAATGTACAGAACCAAAATTAGAAAAAAATTGTCTCTGTCCAAATATTTATGGACCTAACTGTAACTTAACCTTAATACTAATTTTTTAAAATGCTGTTCTTGCAAAGATTCTTTTAAATTTTATACAAATAGAATTATAATATTCAAGGAATCTTTATACTTGGTCTTGTGCATGTTCTCAGTGGAAATAATTTAATAATTCCTGTGTGATTAATATACTCCTTAATAGTTAAGAACACTTACTCCTCTAACTCTTATTCTGTGTGAGGCTGTTGTGGGTATGAAGGTGTGCATCACGTTTATGACTTTTATTTAACTCACTTAATCCACACATGGATCCACAAGAGACTTTGGAGATGGAGTACTTGTAGGGGAATGGCTAGAGGTTTACCTCTTTTGAGTATAGCTACTCTTCCTATATGCAGGTCTTGTTTACATATCTCAGGAATAACAAAACTCTTTGTAGTACTAGGGTGTTGTACCATGTTAGCCATTATGGATGTAGTGAGAAGTCAAGCAAAATTACACCTTTTATTGGCTAACTAAAAAGACTACAACATGCAAGCTTTCGAGGCAACCCAGGCCCCTTCTTCAGGCAAGATGTAATCAATCTCAAAAATGTGTACAGAACGCTGTATTCACAATATATTAATGAAAATGAACTTTCCTGACAAATTTCCACTGGGAGACGAGTTGTTTCATGCAGACTAATGAATGGACAGACAGACAGACAGATGTGGCAATCACAGTAGGTTCTTATCACATTATATATGAAACAGCTGTGAGTACCTCTACCTTAAACCAAATGATTAAGTTTATTTTAAAAATAATAAATTGTATCAACAATTAAGTATGAAAATGCATAGGTGATTAAAATCACCAATTAACATAAAATAAAGCTTAATTTTCTAGCAGTAGAAATTAAAACTAATGAATAATTTAACACTGAATTTAAAAAAACTGTCAAAAACTAAGATAAAATAAAAAATAAAACAGGCCAGCAAACAAAGTAATTTAAAGATAAAAACTGATACATTCCCAAGCCACAGTACACCTCAATAAATTCAACAAAGCAAAAGACCAACTCACAGGAAAGCACCGCAGGAAGGCAGGCAGACCACCAACTGAGACAGTCAGTGTCTTAGCACTTTGACTAGGAACTTAAATAGGGCCAACGTGTAGAATATCTCTGATTGCAGCACACCTGGCTGATTAGGAGGCCCTGTCCCTGAAGGTTCAATTAGTGATAAGATATTAAGTAAAGTACAAGTGGGTAATAACAAGCATTTAACGAAAGTCAAACATTAAACTAATACTAAGATAAGGCAATTATACATATATACAAATAGAATGACATAATTAGTAAAGAAAGAAGCAGAAACAGAAAGAAGAATCAAAAGTAAAACCAAGGATTGAGCCCCAGTGCAATCCTGATAGTATTAATGTAAATTTGTATTCATTCCAATGTAGTGTTTTTTCCAATATTACATTTTCACAAGCAAATAAATACTTACTATCTAGGTAACTAACTTTAAGAATAATTTTCTTTGATAGGTTAAGACTGTTCCACACTACTATGCAATAAATTGAGTTCCTGAAGGGCTTTGTTAGAGCCCATCAGTAAAAGAAAGAGAATAGGTAAAAGATTGCTCCGGTGCTGAAAAACCAAAAAAGAAGCAGGAAATAAACAGAAAAATAGTTGCACACATAATGTTATGATTCTCAAAAGAATATTCTTAGTATTTAGCATATTGTTACATATGTGTTTTAGAATTTATGATTTTTATCACCATTTTGAAACATTATGATGTCTGCAGTTATGTAGTATTTTCTCACCATATTGTTTACCTTCTCTAGGTACAGTTGCTGGTCATGTGACATGTATATCATAGCATCTGACACCACTATGCTGCAGAAATTCGAGATCCAAGTTTTTGCATTCATTTCAAAACTAAGCAAATGAAGAATTGTGTTTCTTTCTGTGGTTAGTGCTCCTTCTTTTTAGTAGAAGTTTCAAAATGTAGGCCATGATACATACAGGAGGAGAAAGTGGGAATAAAGTCAATGAGGAGGAAAAGACTGAAATACCATAGAGAGAGAGGTTGGGAGCATGCACTGAAATAGCATGACACCTCAGCACCACACTGGTTCGAATGACATGGGACAGTGTGAAGTTTTTTACAGTGGCTGGAGTGCCAATCCTGCCACCAGCTCCTAATTTTTCCCTGGAAGTTGGAGGACCTGCCTGCAGGGCTGGATGCAGGTTAACATCATACCCATAATGGAGCAATTGCAGGTTAAGGGCCTTGCTCAAGGGCTGAACGGAGTGGAATCACTTTTGGCATTTACGGGATTCAAACCGGCAAACTTCCGATTGCCAGAGCAGATCCCTAGACTCAGAGCCACCACTCCGCCCCATAGATCATAGTGGGTAGAAAGACCACAGTGGGTACAAAAAGAAACCACTAGGGAAAATGAAGGAATTTAAAAGGTTACTAGTGGAGAAATGTATGATCCAATTTCATAATGAGCTTATTTTCTTCACAATAAGATAATTTTGGCTTTGACTGAGTTATGTGAAATGCTTCACAACAGGCTTTCTGCAGTCTTCGGTCCCAGAATCAATCCTCAGTTCAACTCCATGCTTAATTTCTGTAGATGGCTGGACATGTTTTACAAGAAATTCAGTAAATAACATTCTTTGGCTGGCAGTAGGCCCATTATATAATATTAAATGTTCCAGAGAGAAATTCAGCCAAATAAATAAATAAACACAATAAACAATAAAGCTTCCTGAAACGCTGAGACAGACACCGTTCTACCAATTTATCTGTGTGTAAAATTGAGACTGACACCGCTCTAACAATTTATTTTCAACCTTAATTTAAAGGTTTAGAAAAACTGACATTTCTAATATTTCCTGAAGTTGATAACTTATGAAACTGAAGACTTTACCACCCACCATCATTTAATTAATCCTAGGAAATATCAGATGACTAAAATCTGTCAACCACACTCTAATCTGTAATTTAAGAATGAATAAGTTCAAAACGTTAAAGAGGAGGGAAACCATTCACAGATTACAAGGTTAGTTTAGAATCCTACATTTAACTAGAATTCTATAAGGAGACTTAACAACTGGAGTCATAAGATCACTGTTCCTCATGCTTGTTATTATTCTTGTGGCTGCGTTTAGAAATAGAATGTGAGGAACGAACAAGCTGCTATGCATTAAAAGCACCATGGCAGTAAGCAATTCAGCATAGTGTACATACATACATAAATACATACCTATTCAAACCCACTTAATCCAATTCAATGTCGTGGGAGGCAGTAAACAATTATTCTGCTCAATACTAATTCATAAATAAATCTGTGTATTCTGCACAATAAGAAATTAGACCGTGGCACACATAATAATAACATAATAACAGAATAACAGAATTGCATTACATACTATTAAAATTAAAACCAGTTTAAATGTTTTAAAATCATTTTACTATTCACCATAAATCTTATTGAAGCAACTAAGTACTGAGTGTATAACAGAAAAGATCAGCAAGTTCAAGTCCAACTTTACGGTCATTTGTACCGTATGCGGTACAATAAAATTCAGTTACATGTGCCTCTCAGACTAGTAACAGTAACACCAAATACGGGCAAAAAAACAACAACGAATACAAGTATATGTATAATGTGACATACAGTATATCCACACCAATATGCATTGTATTTGTCAGTATAAGTGGCTGTAGATAAAAACTATCTCTACATCTAGAGGTTCCAGTGCTAATGGTCCTGTACCACTTGCCTGAGGAGAAAAGAAGAAAAGTGACTGTACAAGATGGCTGTTGCCTTTAATAATACTATTTGCCCTACTAAGGCAGTGTTTTGTATATCCTAAACAGAAGGAAGCTGCATGCCAATAACAATCTGACCTGACTTCATGTCCTTCTTCTGTAGTGTTTTGTGGTCCTGGGCTGAGAAAACGCCGTACCAGGAAGTTACACAGCCAGGGATGACAGACTCCACTTTGCATCCACAAAAAAATAGTGACCATTAATTTGGACAAGCACATTTTTCTTAGCCATTTGAGGAAGAGAGGGCATTGGTGAATGTTATGTCCATTTCATGATGTCAGTCATGGTGACACCAAGAAATGTAAAGCTGCTCACCTCTCTCCACAGCATCTTTTCCAATAAAGCTGGAGGGGAGGGCTGAAGTTTATAATCAAATTGTTGGTTTACTGAAATTAAATGTGAGACTGGTGTCATGGAACCATTATGCTAGAAAGTTAAACTCTTTCCTGTAAGCAGTCTCATCGTTGTTATCAATCAGGCCTCCAATGCTGTTATCAGTAAATTTAATAATGGAGTAGGAGCTGTGCTTGGTCATGTCATCATAGTTCAACATGTTGAACTCTGAGTCTCTACATTCTTCTAATCTCCATGTAGGTAATCTACATGTTAGGTTGACTGGTGACTCTAAACATTTCTAGTATGACTGAATATTGGTGTGTATTTTGCCAAAAGAACCTAACTGAATTCTTTTAAACTATAGAAGAAAACTGGAATCCTGAGAGGAAACACATAAATGAAGTGGTAATGTGTTACCCACTGAACCAAAGGACCAACATGGACAAAAGCACTTACTTTTATAATTCAGTAATCTTTACAAACATCCAGGCCTAATCCTTTTCATACACCGAATTGTCTTAATCTAGGCTGTTTTTTTTTTCTTTATGGTAGTATTTATTTTACCATGTATTGTAGTATTCATTCATCCATTTTTAACAGGTCAGGTTGGGTTTCATGCACTGGTAAAGCATCTGGCTGCACCCACCACATGATGAAACCCTAGGTTGGCAACATCCTTGTTGGCAACACCTCAGGCAGACACATGGTCCAGTCACACCTTCCAGAAATGAATTGCTGCCATAGCTAGGTGTTACGTGGGCATCCCCTTGGCCTGGTCCAGCCGCTCAGGTTCTCAGAAATAAGGATCCCGCAAGCTAGATCAACCTCGGGAATCATGTCATATGGCTGTAGTGCCATAACTGACGTTCCCTCACAATGCAGGTAACGTGCTTCATTTGGGACATCAACGAGCAACCACTTGTTCAACACAAAGTTAAACCAATGGTACCTAAGGATTCTCTGAAGAGACACAGTATCAAAGGAATCCAGTCTTCGTTTCAGGTCACTGCATAGCATCCATGACTTGCAACCATATAGCAAAACAGGGAGAATCAGGACTTTAAAGACTTGGACCTTTGTCCTTTTGCAGATATATTTGGAACGCCACACATCCCTTTCCAGCAACCTCATGACCCCCATGCTCTCCCAATCTGTCTACTGACTTCATAGGAAGATTCACTTTAGACATGAATGTCACTGCCGAAATAAGTAAACCTCTTGACAAGGTTGACATTCCCTCTGCAGTCAGACAGACATTTTTAACTCAATGAATGAACTTCACATTTTCAGGGAGTCAAAGGCTATTTTGGCAGCATCAGGTGCAACATAAAAACCTGCCATTGAAAGCATCACTCCATTGCAGGGCACATTATCACTCATACCAGTGCTCACTCATATGAGGCCAATTTAGAGTTGGTAATTAATTTAACACATTTACTTATGATGCATTTTTGATGAGGTGAAACACCATTAAGAAAAATTACAAAAAACTGGAGAGAATGTACAAGTTGACGCAAACAGCTCTGACCACTACACCACTATATTATGGCATATTTATACATTAATAATAATATATTTTATTTATATAGTGCTTCACAGAGTCTCAGAAAGAAACAGCCGGTATATGCAACATTGGATAGAAATGTTTCCTGAACAGAACACTAAAACAGATAGATATTTAGGAAACACAAAGCATTAAATAGAATAAAAGACAATAAGCCAGAGTAAAATACTAAATTGAATACTAAAAGAAAAGCCTATTCTTTGTGATTTAACACAAACTCAAAATATACTGAGCATCTGAACAGAGAGGAAGACTGAAAGAGGGGGCAGAATGTTCTCAATGGGTTTTTACTATGTCCTCAAGATATGCATGTTTTATTAATCAACACTACTACAAGAAAGAATGTGTATACATTATATATAATACATAATATATATTACATATGAACTAATATATATATATATACTGTATATATATATATATATATATATATATATATATATATATTATATATATATATATTAGTTCATATTCACCTACTCTCACCTTTTCTTCTTTCATCTGCTCTGGCTTTTTTCTCACAATATACTGAATGTTATCTGTTCTTTCCTTTTCAGCTGCACACCTGATGAAAGCTATATACAAATGGTATATACAAAGTAGTGTGTCTTTAACCTTTCCTGTTCAGCGTGGCAATACATGTCTTTTTTATATGTTTGTTGGCTTTGAATGCAGGTTAGGTGGATTGGCAATTCTAAATTGGCCCTAGTGTGTGCTTGGTGTGTGTTTGTGTGTATCCTGTGGTGGGTTGGCACCCTGCCCAGGATTGTTTCCTGCCTTGTGCCCTGTGTTGGCTGGGATTGGCTCCAGCAGACCCCCGTGACCCTGTGTTCGGATTCAGCGGGTTGGAAAATGGATGGATGGATGGATGTATTTTCCAGCTTGCTTCCTTCCATGCTCCCTGTGTTGCTTGGGTAGATAGGCTCTTCTTTCTCTCAAACCTGTGATGAAAAAGGAGGGTTAGGTCATAAAAGGGTAGGTAACTGTAACAACCTTAAAGATTAATCTGTTGACTACACGGCCTGTTCGCCTGTAAATACCAATACAGAATGGAGGTTTGCCACACACAAAAAATAATATTTTAGATATAAAAATCTTATGCCCATATTACAGAATTTTTATTAATTAAAATACTGCACATTATTTATTGCTTTGGCAGGCATTTTACCAAATAAAACTTCGAAAGAAATTAACACACACAGTATATTTAGATTTTTAGCAAGAAAGTACAAAATTAAAAGGCAACTGAGAAGTACATTAAAAAAATGCTTCGCAAACACCTAATGCGGGTCCTGCAGCCAAATTCAATGGCATGGCTTCTCTGCTGAAACGCGCAGTAGCACTAAGACCCCGACTACACCAATAGATCCAGTCTTCCGTTTTCGGCTTCAGTTAAATTAAATCGAGCGTATGGGCGAAGCCCGCATTTTCAGGGAGAGGCTGTACGTGCACACGGTCGGCCATTCGTTGTTTGTTTGCGTGCGTAGGTGGGCGGAGCAAGACCGCTCACTGTAAGTACAGTATAGGTTTGTTTTCATCCGAAATTGCATTTACTTCAAGGTTCCGCTAGATGTCACTCTTCACAGAGCCCATACGCGCCGCTCACTCTGGCCGCCGGGTGGCGCATCTGCAGCACACGTCTCTCTTCGCGTCAATCTCCGAAACAACAAACCGAAAAGAGCAAACGGGGTAAAGAGAGAGAGAGAGAGAGAGAGAGAGTCCAAAACGGTTTCAGACCGCCACTTTTAAATTGCTCTGTCAAATAACAAATAATTAATACAAAGCTCGGGTGTTGTTTAGGACCAGGATACGGACCGGGCGGTCGCAGGAGCACAGGAGGACGTCTGGCGCGGAGCTCGGCGGCGAGGTGAGTAGTGTAAAATGGCGGAGAAGGAGAAGCTTCTGGAAGTTTGTTAAGACTGTATTTTTTCGAGACAGCATTTAGCAGTCTGAATGAGCGAATCCCCGCCGTTGTGTTGTGTTAGGTATGTCCGGGTAGAGGCAGCTTGGGTGACGGCGTTTCTCGAGCTAGTTCTGGTGTGCACCCCCCCTCCTGGTTACTGAGAGCGGCCGCTGAGTCGCTGCAAGCTAAGCAAGATGGAGGACACAAGGACGAGGAGGTGGAGGCGGGGAGATGTGCAGACAAGCGGGGGCCCGTAGAGCTGTGGGGAGCAGGGAGTGCCAAAGCTTGGGGATCCGAGGTTTACCGGGAGAGAGCATAATCTAGCACAATTTGCGCCTCATTGTAGGATACATGGGTCTTTTTGACAGCTGTTTCTGACGGGGGTTTTGGCGCCACTTTCGTATTGCTGATGAACATATGCGTTTGCCTCGACCCTTTGGGTATGATGAGTAGAGGATTGCTTGTATTAGCGTATTGGAAAATAGCTTGGACTCCACCGCCATTTGCGCGGCCTGGTTTATGTGCCGCTGGAACGGTACAGAAATTTATTTTTCAGCTCTCTACGCTTTGTTTCCTAATCATGGAGCCCTTATCTCTCCGGTTTAGCCACACCCAAATGAGTGATAAGAGATAGCTTCTAGTACCGTGCTGTTAAGTGAACAGTGGATTCATGGCAGAGAGAGTAATGTATCTTTCGTTCTTCTAGTTCAATTCTATCCACTCTGGACCCGGTGCCAGGACTCCCTTTGACCGTCCAAAGTGCGTCATTCCGGCAGCCGCGTTCGGCTTGTTTACGTCTGCCATTGCTAGTAGAGCGCGCTGATTGGACAGTACCTGAATGGGCGGTTTCTGGTCGCCTGCGTGCTGATGGTCAAGGATGATTGGGTCAGGACAAGTGGGCGGAGTTGTACCTATTCTGCATAGTGGGCCAAATGGGGGATGGGTAGTGAGCATGTGAGCTGAGAGCGTCTGTAGAAGCTCCCTGTCTTGTGTGGAGTAGTGTCTCGTAACTCATTCATGGCAGAACTAAACGAAACTTAGACTCCAGGTTTTCGAATTTCTTAATTTTATCGATTTAATAAACGCTTGTATCCAAATGATATTTAAGTGCAAAACTGTGTAATGGTGTATACTATTGATTACACAATGAATTAATAGATGAAACAGGATGTCGTAGGCTTTTTGCTTCTCGGTTAAGACTGTGCCGCAATGTTTATGACTTTTCTACAGGTATTTGGATTGTCATCCAGCTTCTCCAAAACTGTCAATTAAAAATGTGAAAATATATTCTGTTCGGCTAGCTGGTGAACTTAAGTTGGTTTCAGTGCGAACGGGCTGATGATCCTCTGTGATGAACGTATTCGGTTCGGCCAACTGGTGAATTTAAGTTGGTTTCAGTGCGAACGAGCTGATGTTGCTCTGTGATGAACTCGTGTCCTCTACAGAGTTGTATTCCACTTGTGCCCAACTGCTGCAGATACAGGCACTGTGCCATTGTAAGTTACAGTTCAGCGGGTTTGACTATGTGTGCATATCAGAAATGGTTATTGCAAAATGAGAACCATAACCAAATGCAAAAGAGAAAAATGGAAATGTACAGTTTTGTAATCTAGTTGGCAACGTTACATTTTCAAAAATAAAGTTAATGTCAGGTTTTCAGAAATTTTTGGCAAAACATTTGGTGTTTTTACCCCTCAACATGTTAAAATATACATATAAAGAATGATATAAATATATCTGTGTGTGTGTGTAGATATCAATGTATATAAAATAAATGTTAAGGGTTCTGTCTATCATAAATAAATTTTCAGCCAAGATCTTGCTCTCAGTTGACAGCTTATTAGAACAGTTTAGACACAGGCCATTCAGCCCAACAAAGCTTGCCAGTCCTATCCACATAATTCTTATAAAAAAAATAACAGTCTTGATCCACTGTACTAATTCCCTTAATAATTTTAAACACTTAAATCATGTCACTTTTTAATCTTCTTTTTTGCGTAAACTGAAAAGGCCCAGCTCTCTTAATCTTTCTTCATAATTCATTCCCTGTAGCCTTGGAACGAGGCTAGTCTCTCTTCTCTGGATCTTCTTAGTGACTTCTGAACACTATCTGGAAGTTCATAGCATAGAATCCATTACAACTCCTAAATCCTTCTCATAAGATGGACTGTTGATTTTCAGTCCTGCCATTGTGTATTCAAACCTAACATTTTTACTTCCTATTTGTAATACTTTACATTTACTGACATTAAACTTCATCTGCCTCAAATCTACCCAAGCCTGTATGCTGTCCAGGTCCCTCCGCAATGATTTAACGGATTCCAGATTATTTGACAATTCATCTATCTTGGTATTATTTGCAAACATAACCAGCTTCTTATTTATATTCCTATCCAAATTATTTATATGTGTTAAAAATATCAGCATCCGTAACTCTGACCCCCATGGAACACCATGCCTACTATCGGCTAATACTTTTAAAGCTCCTCACAGCATTACCCTCTGCTTCCATAAGTGCCACTTTGATTGTGCCCTTTTGTTGTTTTCTTGTAGAATTGCACCCATGTTAGTGAAACATGACCTCCTTCTTCTGAATCCATGCTGACTGTTCAGAAAAATGCCTGCACTTGCCATGTGCTGCTCAGTGTTATCCTTAATTCCTTCCAGTAATTTTCCTGCCAGGAACGCTAATGTTACTGGCCTAGAGTTGCTTGCATCTGCCCAATCACCATTGTTTTATTACGGGATAATATTTGCCATTTTCCAGTCCTTCAGAATTTCCCCAGTGTGCAGTAACTTCCTAAAAATATGTGTCATGGGTTTATGTATGTACTTGCTAACCTCCTTAAGAACTTAAGGGTAAATATTATCTGGTCCTGGAGATTTTCTTGATTTCAGCCTATTTAATCTGAGCAGTACTTTTCTCTCTATAATTTCCAAATCAATCAGTACCTCCTTAGTAGTCCCAACATAGCGTTGG
Source organism: Erpetoichthys calabaricus (assembly GCF_900747795.2). NCBI lineage: Eukaryota > Metazoa > Chordata > Cladistia > Polypteriformes > Polypteridae > Erpetoichthys > Erpetoichthys calabaricus. The sequence continues at coordinate 44,593,000 of NC_041405.2, forward strand.
GAGGTTATCTACTTACTCACTTGTGAAGTTATATGTGTAACATGACTCATGAATTGTGCATGCCGGCCACCTCACTTACAAAAGTGTGCTTCCAGTCCTTCTTACGACAAGCAGTAACATGAACGCACACCGTGCCATGGCTAACAGGAAAAGCACGTACTATTGCTGTCAGGAAAAGAACCATGGCTGGATCTGGTGATAGTGAAGCACATTGCACAGGTCAAATAACCATTTTTAGAGCTAGAATCAGTCTTACACTTTTGAGTGCAACAGAAAGTCATACACGACCAAAGAATTGGAGGACATTGCAGATACCTCAGCAGAGTCACTTGGGGTGCTGTGTTTCAAGAGGGGTGCATGTACTACCTTTCTTTGAGAAGTAACGGTCTGTGTGTTACTAGTTATAGTAATAAAAATACTTAGAAGGAGTGAGCATGAGGCAATCTGAAAGCAAAAGACAAGTGTGGACAGAGTGCAAGTTCTTTCAAATAGACAGTGTGTTTACATCCACCGAAAAACTGAGATTGGCTAATAACCCAGTTAATGCAGAAACCTCGGTTTACAAATGCAAGTCCAGTTCTAGAGTTCTTCTTTGGTAAAATGCTCCAACTTAGCAAAAGAGAGTTGAGCATCATCATACACTTTGAATCTGAAAATCAAGCATGGAGCCTGTGATGAATTTTTTTTTTTGTTTTATAAATCAGAAGTAAATAACATCCATCCCCTTTTTACATCATTGACCTGGGCCTATGAAGATTTGACATAGGGAATCTGACTGCTGTATCGCCTAATCACACTGTTTCAACATATAGCAAACATTTTGATTATACTTAAACTGACACTTCATAGGTTTTTGTTCACAGGTTGCATTCGGCATTCTCTTTTCTGCTTGACTGTACGATTATGCCATGTAAAGAACTGGTATACCGAGACGAGTGCTTCTTGCATTACCTAGTGCTTTTGAGATAATAATAAAGTAGGTATTCTTACTTCAATAAAATAAGTGCTCCTGAGAGTAAGTCGCCGAGTTTAGCACTGTATGTTCAGCGCATCAACATAAAGTTAGCGATTTCTGAAGTACTAAGGCAGATTATTTCAGCCAATAGATGGAACAATGTGATCACCTGAGCGCATTTGCCTGAGCGAATTTATCTTGTGGAAGCTTCCATCGTTTTCTGATATTGCCAATAGTAAAAGTGCTCACTGTTATATTGAATGTTTGGAAGGTGCTATTCAGCTGATAGCACAGTATTTATAGCAGTTTGTCCTAAGGGGAATAATGTTCATTGCATTCTGAAACAAAAGTGCGTTTTATCATGCTCTACAGAAGAATGTTGTGTTTTGTAAATACTGATTTCACTATGGAATTTGATTCTAAATTGTTGTTCCTATGCTAGTTGTTCTAAAATTTTGTATATGCTGTTTATCACTTTTTAAAAAATTCTTATTATGAACACTTTGTACGTATGCATCAGTGGGAATAATGTTCATTGCATTCTGAAACAAAAGTGCGTTTTATCATGCTCTACAGAAGAATGTTGTGTTTTGTAAATACTGATTTCACTATGGAATTTGATTCTAAATTGTTGTTCCTATGCTAGTTGTTCTAAAATTTTGTATATGCTGTTTATCACTTTTTTAAAAATTCTTATTATGAACACTTTGTACGTATGCATCAGTGGTTTATTCAACCATATTAATCCATTATTCTAATCCAGTTCAGTCACATTCATGCTCATGAGCAGAAATTCTAGCCTGATCACTGTCTGTTCGGAGACTGAATATTCATTTGCCTGTTTTTTTTTTTTCTTTAGTTTTTGAGGCATGTGTTAGACTGGCTGATGACTCTTAATTGGCCTGTAGAGTTTGTGAGTATTGGCTTGTGCAAGTGAATGATACAATTTGTTGTTTTTCTTTTATGCTCAATGATGCTGAGATAGACTGTGGGTGCTTGCAACACTGAACAGGATTAGTCATTCGTGAAAATGGATAAATTGGCCATTTCAATTGTTTGTAAAATTCCATGCAACTTGTCACAGGTCTTTTGAAAATAACCTTACCCTTTAAAGTCCAATTGTAAATTAAGGAGTGCTCATAGCTGTCAAAACACATTTCGGTAATTCCTCAGTAAAGTCAATTATACTGTTTTTTACAGGCTGAGTTTGAACAGACCATGGGACAAAAGTAATGTGTGTACACAGAAGTTGCAATCAGATTTGGTTCTTACGATTTGTTTTTTAAGAAAAAAAGGGGCAACTCTAGTATTTGGATACATTAAACTTACTTAAAATCTAAGCTCTTTATAATCAACTTAATATGTTTTTAGGAAAACCCAAATGACTCCTGATATACTGTAGTATAGAGTTGCTGCATGTACAAAATATTGAAAAAGCATGTCTTCTAACTTTCATATTTGAAATTTATAGTCCAATAGGATGTGTCCACGAACTATTTTATTATCAAACCTATTATTTTTAATGCCACAAATGAAAGCTAAAGGTCACACTAGACAGAATTGAGGTAACAGGTTAGTTAGGCCACACTTAATTTCCCCATATTCACTATTTGAATAAACTTGTCACAATTATTGTTTTAAAATGCTAGAAGACCTATTAATTTTGTATAAATTGCTCTAGTAGATTTTTGTTGTACAGAGAAAACCATTTTGAACTTTTAATCTACTTTTGTACCCAGCTATGTACATGTGCAGTGCATATTTTTCCAACTAAAATGATTCTTGCTTTTCCCATATGATAATATATTAGCCTTCAGCATGTTACTTTTAAAATCATAACATTTGTTGGGAAATTCATGTGATTTACATAACACTTTTTTGTGTATTGTAAACAGAGATGGAAAAAGTTAAAGGATCAGTTTTGTATCCCTGCTGACTGAAATCCAGGGGCATGTTATAGGCAAAATTTATGAACTAGCAGCCTTAAAAAAATACTGAATGCAAGCATTTAGATTCATCAGTAGCAGGAATAAAATGCAAACTGAAAAGTATATACAGTAATCCCTCCTCCATCGCGGGGGTTGCGTTCCAGAGCCACCCGCGAAATAAGAAAATCCGCGAAGTAGAAACCATATGTTTATATGGTTATTTTTATATTGTCATGTTTGGGTCACAGATTTGCGCAGAAACACAGGAGGTTGTAGAGAGACAGGAACGTTATTCAAACACTGCAAACAAACATTTGTCTCTTTTTCAAAAGTTTAAACTGTGCTCCATGACAAGACAGAGATGACAGTTCCGTCTCACAATTAAAAGAATGCAAACATATTTTCCTCTTCAAAGGAGTGCGCGTCAGGAGCAGAGTCTGTCAGAAAGACAGAGGAAAGCAAACAAATCAATAGGGCTGTTTGGCTTTTAAGTATGCGAAGCACCGCGGCACAAAGCTGTTGAAGGCGGCAGCTCACACCCCCTCCGTCAGGAGCAGGGAGAGAGAGAGAGAGAGAGAGAGACAGAGTTTGTTTTTCAATCAAAAATCAATACGTGCCCTTCGAGCTTTTAAGTATGCGAAGCACCGTGCAGCATGTCGTTTCAGGAAGCAGCTGCACAAAAGATAGCAACGTGAAGATAATCTTTCAGCATTTTTAGACGAGCGTCCGTATCGTCTAGGTGTGCGAACAGCCCCCCTGCTCAATCCCCCTACGTCAGGATCAGAGAAAGTCAGCACAAGACAGAGAGAAAAGTAAGCCGGGTAGCTTCTCAGCCATCTGCCAATAGCGTCCCTTGTATGAAATCAACTGGGCAAACCAACTGAGGAAGCATGTACCAGAAATTAAAAGACCCATTGTCCGCAGAAATCCGCGAACCAGGAAAAAATCCGCGATATATATTTAAATATGCTTACATATAAAATCTGCGATGGAGTGAAGCCGCGAAAGGCGAAGCGCGATATAGAGAGGGATTACTGTACATTAAGTTTCCTTTTATTTATTTTTTTAAGTGTCAAGTCATATGCAGTAAGCCATATATTGATCTACTCAAAAGTAAGGATGCTTCATACAAGTCCATTAGTACTTATGTTTAAGTCTGAGGATGGCTTTGCTAAAGTCAAAGATATAGCAGTCCACCCACGATCAACGGTCACTTGTTAGCGTATTTCCACATTATAATTGCCACATTTATTATACTAAAGGTACTCATATGAAAAGTTCTAATCTAATTCTTGCTTTCAGAAACCTGGATTTTAGCTGAGATCTATTGTAACCCTTTGATCATGATGACAGTATAACAGAAGGTTTCTTGACAGAAGTGATGCAGTGCATGTTGCCGACCACATGGAATTTAAGTACTGCAGTGGCCATAGGTGGGCTGTCGAGAATGACATCAAAGTCAGTTTTAAAGAGATGTCAGCATAGTGACAAATAGAAGCTGCACTGGACAGGAGCTTAATTTGATGAAATGAACAAGGGACAGTTAGGGGTCAATGACAACATGAAAATGGAAGTGGAGTAAAAATTGTTATTGTAGTACAGGGTTCCTTAGGTGTGGCTCTGGAAGCCTCCAGTGGCTGCAGTTGTTTTGTTACAACACACTGGTTTAATTAAAGCAAGTCATTGCCATTAATTGAAACTCTATTTCATTGTATGGCTTGCTGATGCTTTCATTCTGCCATGACAAAATATTGTTATATTACAGATTTGTGTTTTCTGGTGGGTATCATCCCAGTGGTTAGTGAACTGGAGCAAATTAGTGTTATTTCTTCACTTTTTTGTCTTCTAGGAAAAAGCAGAACAGTGTTGAAAGCGTCCATAGGCACCTATGTGTAAAAAAGGGTGTTGGAAGCCTGCATGCTATTTCTTGGTTCTTGAAGAGAGTTTTCTTGTTAGTGCTCATTCATTATACTGTATATACAGTGATCCCTCGCTATATCGCGCTTCGCCTTTCGCGGCTTCACTCCATCGCGGATTTTATATGTAAGCATATTTAAATATATATCGCGGATTTTTCGCTGCTTCGCGGGTTTCTGCGGACAATAGGTCTTTTAATTTCTGGTACATGCTTCCTCAGTTGGTTTGCCCAGTTGATTTCATACAAGGGACGCTATTGGCAGATGGCTGAGAAGCTATCCAGCTTACTTTCTCTCTCTCTCTCTCTCTCTCTCTCTTGCGCTGACGTAGGGGGGTGTGAGCAGGGGTGCGGTGTGAAGCTGCTTCCTGAAGGACATGCTGCACGGAGCTTCGCATACTTAAAAGCTCAAAGGGCACGTATTGATTTTTTTTATCTGTCTCTCTCTATCTTCCTGCTCCTGACGGAGGGGGTGTGAGCTGCCGCCTTGAACAGCTTTGTACCGGCGGTGCTTCGCATACTTAAAAGCCAAAAAGCCCTATTGATTTTTTTTTTGACTGCTTGCTTTGCACTCCTTTGAAAAGGAAGATATGTTTGCATTCTTTTAATTGTGAGACAGAACTGTCATCTCTGTCTTGTCATGGAGCACAGTTTAAACTTTTGAAAAAGAGACAAATGTTTGTTTGCAGTGTTTGAATAACGTTCCTGTCTCTCTACAACCTCCTGTGTTTCTGCGCAAATCTGTGACCCAAGCATGACATTCTAAAAATAACCATATAAACATATGGTTTCTACTTCGCGGATTTTCCTATTTCGCGGGTGGCTCTGGAACGCAACCCCCGCGATGGAGGAGGGATTACTGTAGTTCATCATTGTGAATCTTCTTCACTTGATCATGCATGGCAAAGTTAAGTATTACAGTGACCCTTGAAGGAAATTAGAATGGTGTACTCCATGGTTGTAGCTTTAGATCAGCTCCTTATTTCCTTAGTTCACTGTATAGTACAGATATTGGACAGCTGCTCAGCTGTTATAAATAAATATGTATATAACAGACTGATGTATATGAGGAAATTAAAAGGTACTTTGCTCTGATATGAGGAATGTTACCTTGCAGAAAATGTGACTCGCGCTTGTGAATCACAGGTGTTATGTGAACCCAACTTTGAGAACCACCGTTAAAATGTTTCCAACCAGTTTTGTTAGCAGATTTTAACCCATTCATAAACCATTATCAGAGAGACTAACTCTCGCTTATATTGATGCTGGAGTGCCATTTATTCAATTTTAGTAACCACTTATGAAATGCTAGCAGCACTGATGCTCCCATGAGTGAAAGCTCACTGCACCTTGCAGTACAGTCGAGATATTTTATCACCCTACATTTCCATATCCACATTTGTGTAACTTCTAAGCTTTAGTGGTGATATTGACACATTTAATAGTTAAAAGAGCATTGTGCTGTTGGTGTTATTATTGGTGTTTATATTTGCAGTAGGTTTCACAGTATCTGGTCATGCTATCTAATGCATTACATTAGATAGAATAGGAAAGTCAAATTTAAGTTTGAGCATAATACAGTAATGCAAGTTAAAGTACTGCTTATAAAATTTGTCATTTTTTGGGCATAGTTCAAGCCAATTAAATAGGGAAAATAAGATAATGGAGACAACCCCACCCATATCCCTATCTATGACATGATGCAAATATAAAAGTAGGTCGGGTATTGTTTAGATTTTGATTCCAAATCTGATTGCGATTCTGCTTAAAGTGTTACTTGAAGCAGTAAAACTAAAACTGTGTTTTAAGATAAATAATTGTAAAATAAGATTTCTTCAACCTAAATATCACAAATGCACAAAGTAGAGTGTGTGCATGCGTGCAGCAATAAAGACAGCAGTTCTTGTTAAGAAAAATCTGCATATCAGCCTTTTCTAGTAGTATGCCTAGTTTTATGAACTGTAGCTTTTTTATTGCTACCTTCATATTAGCAGAATTATCTACAGAGATGTCATTTACTTTATTGAAGATGGCATATTCCTGCAGGATATCACTAATTTCTTCAGCCACCACTGGTCCTGTTAGTGCTTTATAAACAGCTTTTGCTTTAAGAACTTCAGTGATGTAATGTGCTGTCACTGTGATGTAATGATCTTGAGAAATACTTGCCCAGCTGTGACTGGTTAAAACTACTTTGCTGACATCACTGAGGTCTGATATTAGTTTTGACTTCTCTGCCTCTTACCAAGCAGGCACTAAATGATTAGATAAAATTAAAATATGTCCAGAAGAGGGAGTGTACTTTGGATTTACAGCCTCTCTCTGCAAATAGAAATTCAAAGTAACACTAAAATTGACTACAAGTAAAATCGTCAGATTGTAGTTTATTGTACTTTTTATTACTTAGTTTTCCTACCTACCTAAATGACAGTGATTCAACAACTGAAAGAGAGCGTAACTCTTTCACCACAAATGCCGTGAGTGCTGTATAACTTTTCAGTTTTCTCTGTAGTCATCTTTGCCTTCATTGCCCAGGAGGTGAAGGAGAAGTGGCGGAAGTACACCTCTGCAAACAATCATCTAAGAAAAATATTGTTTGTTAAATAGAAGCTAATTTGCTGTCTTGCAGTTTAAAATAAAAGTTGCTTATGCCGTTACCAGTTACGTTATATACGTTACCTGTGTGCGATGTGCTAGCTTAGGCACTTGGGCAGGGAGACCGTAACACATTGAAAGCAGTACTTTCTTTTAAATGTATACTGTACTGTAGTAAATGTTTTGACAGTACAGTCAGTTGTACAGTCTCCCCTACAAGAAATCATCTTGCCACAATTGCTGCATTTTGCTTTGTTGCTGTTTTCTTTTTTGAAACATAGTATTTTTTAGTTTTTTTTTTTTTTTTTTTTTGAGCATTTGCTGCAATCCATAGTTCACGTGCTGAGTAAAACAAACTGACACGCCTTTGAAGTATGACATGATGTGGCCTTACACAGAGAAGTTGAGGGTTAGAGAGAGAGAGCGCAAGCTCGCTCCGCTCATGTCACTAGGAACTCAGAAAGCGTCCGTGAGCAGCTGACACAAGGTGAGTTTTTCATTTAGCAAAAGCTATAGACAGCCGTCTCTAAGCCAGGGGCTCCCAACTGATTGCCGATAGTTACCACAGAGCAGATCTTTCAACTGAGATGCTTCGTGGTGAGTCCACGGCATTACATTTATAAATTTGATTGAAAATGTGAGTGTAGGAATCAATTAATGGAACTGTAATTCAAATTTCTTTTTGGTTCCCTGGTTCTTGGAAATTTAGAATCGGTTCTCAGTTGGAACCAGTTCTTGAGACCCAACCCTAAATTTGTGTTGCATGTCTTTGGAAGTAGCAGATTCTGTACTTCTTTTGGGGAATTGAAGTGTCTTGATTTAGCAAACCATCCCATAGTAAAAAATAATAATTATAAGGGCTGTGTAGGTTCCGACATGTTCAATTAAATAGGGTTAGCTGGCGTTAAGAATACCACTATGCTCTTGTGCTTTTTTCCCAACAATTACCCAAAAATATAGACATTTTTTTCTGCATAATTTCTTGCACAAATTTTTTTTTTTTGTGAAAATTGATCAAATGGCCTAGCTTTAGAATTATTACGTTATATTTTTTCATTTATTTATATCTTTTTGTCAAATTCAAATATATGAAGCTGGTACCTATCTCTTTAGAAGACTGAACAAGACTGGAATTCATTCCTTTCCTTTTCCTCTTACATCATTATACAGATCAAGTAGGACTGCATGATTTTATAGATGTGGGGAATACAGATGGAATCAAGGAATTAGTACATAAATATGTATTTCAGATAAAAACACAAATGCATAGAATTTTGGGCGGACTTTTACACATTTTTCATTTTCATTCATCTCGATCTCTGTTTATTACCTGCAGCAGTTTTGACTACATTCAGTTACATTTGTCTTAAAATTACAGGAAAAAGGCAATTTATCTCAACACAAAAATTAGGATGATTAAGTAGTATGAGGGGGGAAAGGAAGCAAATGTGATCGCATGTGACTTTTAAGATATCCCATTATAATTGGTGTTTGCCGCACTTGCAGTACTGCTGTGCTTTTGATTTGAACCCAGTTAACCTCTGACGCTTCTGTGTTGTGACTCACGATGTGCCGCTTCTTGTGACCTGCCACGAAGGAGTAATGAAACCACACTGAACTCCTTTATCTGTTAATGTTTATTATTAACAGGCTGAAATATTTAAACAGAAAACATATGAGTACTCAAACTCTTTTGGTACAACTCCTCTCATAGTAAGCACAATGAACACTGGGAAATGCTCACACAGGCGACATAACATAACAGACAAAGAAAGGATTTGTGAAGCTGTTAAAGGTTCAGTACCTATGTGAGCAACAGTAATAATGAAACAATATAATAAAATATATAATATACACAAAATATACACAATGTGCTAAGAATGATGATAAAAAAGGATATAAAACAAACAATATGACTTAAGGGAGTTATTAACTAGTATTATACATACAGTCAGATTTGAATACATATACCGGTTGGACCGGTCCGGTCCATCTCTAAGCAACTGAAACGCAGGTAAACAGAGTTGAGCTGAGAAACCTGTGCGGCGGTGGGGGACGTGATAGCAGGCTGCTTGCTGCTTATTGACACATTTACAGGACAAAAGACGCTGATGGAGAGGTGCGAAGCGATTTAAGGTGGGACGGATCTACAAATTTTTTCGTAGGCTCTGGTAATTCTAGTGTTAAATGGGTGCATGTCAGTGCACTTCTTTAAATTTTCAACAAGGCATCTTGCAGCAGTCACACACTTGGAGATAGCTTGGTAGTTCTTCATAGCACTTTGCACAACCAAGTTCAGGATGTGACCTGCTCATTGCACTGATTCCCATCCATGCCTTTCTGCCAAAATCTTCATTACTGCTATAACATTAGCACCAATGTCATGGAATGTCCAGTGGAATGTCATATTTGGCAGTAACATCTTCAAGCCATTCTGCAATATTTGCATCTGTGTGTCTCTACAGGATGTTGGACTTCATCTCCCAAACCTTCCCAAGAAACTGACACGTCACCCCCAGATATGCCTCTGTAACAACACTTGACTAAATGTCAGTTGTGAGTGCAATGCTGTCAGTCTCCTTAAGGGCGTTCTTCAACTTGCCTTTGGTTTCTTCTTACTTTTTCTCCCATCATTTTTATGAAGTAGGTTCTTGAAGGCAGCATATACCTGGCATTGAAAGTGGAAATCCTCTTCTGAAAGCCTTCATCCTCCATCATAGACAGAGGGAGCATATCTGTGATAATCATGTTCAAAATGCTTTCTGTGAACTCAGCTGCTTGCTTAATTGAACATGGTGCATCTATCCGCACAAAGCTCTCCATACAATGTTGTGATTTACTAAAAACAAACAAGTGAAACAAATATTGATACATATTGCTTGCCTTAAATATCATACTGTAATTGTATAATACTGGCTAATGTGTATTTATTTAATATGTTGAAGGGTTGCCCTATACCTGCTGACTCCACTCACTGCAAGCAAACAGAGCTGTATACCTACTATATTGAATTGGTAAATTTTATGCTCCAGTTGCTATTTACACCACCTGATATTTTGCTTTCTGTAGTACATGTTTTTTATGAATCACTGTGAGGTACAGGTGTGTTAGTAACATGAAAGAAGCTCAGGCTTTCTCAGATTAACTGGCCATCATATTGATTTGCGTTCTTAACTAGCCATTACATATACAGTAGCTATAGTTAATGCACATTCTTTTTTTTTTCTTTTTTTTTTTTTTTTTAAACTAGCCTTCATCACAACAAGCAATCGTATTGTTTTACGTAAAATACTAAAGTTAACGTTACCTTGTGTCAGGGCCGCTCTGTGGACTGGATGCTTCCTGATGAGATGCTGAAGCATTGAGGTTGTGCTATTGTGGTAGGCTAATTCGGTTTTACAATAGACACACTGTGCGGAATTTTCATTTTTTTTTCCAGCTTGAAATGATCCCAAACTTTTGACATTTTCTGTCGTTTTCTCTGGCCCGTCTCTTCGCCCCTCACTATTTTCTCTCTCTCAATTTTGCAATCTGCGCTATCAAATCATGTCTTCACTTTACGTTTCAATAGCTTTAGCGTGTTGTGCGACACTGCTAAACTCGCTGAGGTGGAGTTTATGTGGGTTAAATGAAGCTTCAACGCAAAGAATTTGCTTCAATGAATTTTAGTAATCGAATTACTCAAGTTGTTCGAGGAATCGTTTTATCCCTAGTATTTTTTTTATTTTGTAGTGTTGCTTTATCAGTTACTTTGTAACAACGTGATGGCTGTTGTCAGTTCTGAAAACTGCTACCTTCAATTGTAGTCCACTCATTAATGTGACAAAGGAGCAATTTGCCGTTAATACGCACATACCCAATGTAGGCAAAGGTCACTGTCATGAGTGTTCTGGTGTTTTATTATGGACAGGGATACTTTTATAAATGATGTGAAAATGCTATTGAGGATGGAGATCATTTTCATTTAAAAACTACATAGTATGTGGATGTAGCCTGTGTTGTGCTTCCTGCCACTGTAATGTACTGTAATGTCATTAGTGAGCTGGGGTTTGTTTTTACTCTTTTTTTTTTTATTTTTATTAAATGTTATATTTCCCAGTGTAATGATGACTGTGAAGGAGTGTGTGTTTTTTTTTTTTGGATATTCACGTGGAGAAAACATGCTTTATGATAGAAAACGCCCAATTATTTTTTTATTATTATGAATAGGTGTAATTTTCAAAATTGGTTTTGCATGTCTTTATACCTTTTCATAATATTTTTAATGAAAAGTCAAGCAAAATGACACCTTTTATTTGCTAACTAAAAAGATTTCAATATGCAAGCTTTTGAGACTGCTTTTGTTCCTGTAGTTTGTGTCTTTTTTGCTAATGGACCTCTGTTATTACAAATCAAGTGTATTATCTATATACTGTATATAAAATCCCTATGTGCGTACAGGTTGTCACAGGCCGTCTAATAAAACAGATGGCCTGCTAGTAGTAATTTTGATGAGAAAAAAAAAAAGGATGCAAAAATGTATAAATAATCCAGTGACGCGGCAAAATCAAATCATGAAGAAGGGGAAAAAAAAATAAAAATTGTAAAACACAAAGGCTCTTACCCTAATATATATATATATTCAATTCCTGTCCATGCAAGGGCATTAGCAGCCTTAAAATAATACAAAACTGGACTCTATGTCAGTCCAGGTCCCCAGTACAACTCCTCAAAAAAATAATCTCAGGAGTCGTTTTTGGTCCTCAGGAGCCTACCACACTCCTTTACAGCAACCAACAGCTCAGCGCTCAGGCACCTCTTAATTCTATCCACACGATCCCCCTCATTGCGGCCACAACTGTGCTTATAAAGCCTTTTCCATTAGCAGGACCGGCTTACCTGATCGTAGGGAGATACCATTTAAGACCTTCCGGGGAAATCGTACCATCCAAATACAAATCAAAATATACGACAACCACATATACCTAATAAAACAATAAACAACAAAACAACAAAAACATTTATACCTAACCTCGAGGTTATTAACATACAAACTTAAACATTACGGTACATGTACGCTACTAATACTATTTGGACTTCTCATACAGCTATCTTTGGACCTTCTCAGGCACCTGTGACTACGTTTAGCATCTGCACCCCCTTTAAAACACCAGTCGGTAAAAATGATATGTTATGCGCGAGTCTTGTGCTCGAAACCTACGGCGAAACCTCTGAAAAAGAAAAAAACCTTAACAACCAGATGGTAAGACCAAATATCTTACAAAGGTTAGAAAAAAAAAAAAACGTTCCCCTTTTTTTTTCCTTATTGCAAACCTGCTAGTACTTTGCTCATTGTAGTTCATATGTAAAACTTATTGAAAGTCTTGCCCTGTAGCTATCTGTGCTATAAATAGATCAGCGTCACGGTGAGGCTATAGCGTCACACAGGTGTCCGTGTGTGGGTGTCTTCTGTTGAAGTGCGCATGCGCGGGGCACGATGCTTTGCACGATATTACTGTCAGAGAAAGTTAGAGGCGTTTTATGGAAATACAAACCAGTATTACTGCGAGAGGAAATTAAAGGTACACAATACAGTGACGCATATTACAGCCACATACAAGCCAGTATTACTGTCAGAGGAGATTAAAGGCATATTACCGACGCGCACGCCTGTATTACCACCACAGAAAATTAAAGGTATATTACGGATGTACAAGCCAGGGGACGTACAAGACGGTATCCTTCAATAAGGGCGCGCACAGGCATCCTTCAATAAGGGCACGCACAAAAAGGCGAGCCTCAAAAGGACGACCTCAATTGGGCGCAGCAAATAAAGGCGCGCGTAAATGAAGATCTGCACCTTTGTTGCTCTTCACATATTCCAGAGCCATTTGAACTAAATTATCTACGAACGCCTTTATTTGCCGTGCTCAATTGAGGTCGCCCTTTTGAAGCTTGCCTTTTTGTGCACGCCCTTATTGAATAGAGCCGTACAAGACAGTATTACTGTCACAGAAAATTAAAGACACACAATACACGGCGGCAGCCCACGAGGAACGGTCAGCTCAGCAAGTAAATATCAACAAAAGAGAGGCTGAAAGAAAGAAAAATACGACCAACAAAAAGAATGAGGTCAAAGTCCCTTGCCATTTAATATAGACTGTTCCTACTAATGTTTATGCACTACTGTTCTAGCGCCCGTTATTGTAACGGGCTAAATGACTAGTGTGGTTTTATTTTAGATATTTTTTTTGTTTTGTTTTTTTAAAAACATTTTTGAATCTTGCAGTTACTGAGGTTGTATTTTGTATGCACAGTATAATTATATATAAATATCAAATTTTATGTATGTATATATATATATATATATATATATATATATATAAAGTAAAAACTGAAAAGTTACAACTCCATATGTATTTGTCCCCTTTGCTATCAAACCCTAAATAAGATCTGATCCAACCAATTAACTACAGAAGTCACCTAATTAGTTTATTAGCATCCACCTGTGTGCAATCAAAGTGTAACATGATCTGTCGCATGATGTCTATATAACTAGACCTTTTCTGAAAGGCCCCTGACTCTGTAACACAACCAAGCAAGCAACATGAATACCAAGGAGTGCTCCAAACAGGTCAGAGAACAAGTTTTGGAGAGTTATAGATCAGGGTTGGGTTATAAAAATATTCCATGGAGCACCATTAAATCCATTATAAGAAAATGGAAAGATATGGCTCCACTATAGATCTCACAAGAGAAAGCTGCCCATCAAAACTCGCAGACAGGGCACGCAGGGCATTAATCAGAGATGTAACAAAAACACCAATGATAACACTGAAGAAGCAGCAAAGATCCACAATGGAGATGAAAGTATCTGTCCATAGGACCACTTTAAGCCGTACACTTTATAGAGTGGGGCTTTATGGAAGAGTGGACATAAAAAACAAACATACATCCATCCATTTTCCAACCTGCTGAATCCGAACACAGGGTCATGAGGGTGTGCTGGAACCAATCCCAGCTAACACAGGGCGCCAGCCCACCGCAGGACACACACACACACACACCAAACACACACTAGGGCAAATTTAGAATCGCCAATCCACCTAACCTTCATGTATTTGGACCGTGGGAGGAAACTGGAGCACCCGGAGGAATCCCACGCAGACACGGGGAGAACATGCAAACTCCACGCAGGGAGGACCCGGGAAGCGAACCTAGGTCTCCTTACTGCGAGGCAGCAGCGCTACCACTGTGCCGCCCAAGACAAACATTACTTAAGGAAAACACTGATAAAACATGTTTGGAGTTTGTCCAACATCATGTTGTAGACTCCCCAATCACATGGAAGAAGGTTCTCTGGTCAGATGAAACTAAAATTGAAATTTTTGGTCATCATGGGAAATACTATGTGTGGTGCAGACCCAACACTTCTCATCACCCGAGACCGCCATTCCCACACTGAAGCATGGTAGTAGTAACATATTGTGAGGATGTTTTTCATCGGCAGGGTTAAGAAAACTGGTCAAGATTGAAGGAAATATGGATATCCTAAATATAGGACATTTCTTGAGAAAAATCTTTCTCAGTCTTACATGATTTGAGACTGGGATGAAGATTCACCTTCCAGTAGGACAATGAACCTAAGCATAGTGCTAAAACTACTGTATACTGGAGTCATTTAAAGGGAAATGTTTAAATTCCTGAAGTGGCCTATTCAAAGCTGTGATTTCCATCCAATGGAGATTCTGTGGCTGTACACCAAACGCAATCCATCTAACTTGAACTTGAAGGAGATAGAGCAGTTTCATCTTGAGGAATGGGTGAAAATCCCAGTGACTAGATGTGCTAAGCTAATGGAGATGTTCCCCAAGAGACTTGCAGCAAAAGGTGGCTCTACAAAGTATTGACTTTGGGGGGTGAATATCTATGCACACAAATTATTTCTGTATTTTTTTTTTGTCCTATTGTTTGTGTGTCACAGTAAAAAAAAAATTGTACCTTTGGGCATGTGGGAATACTGGGTTAGATTCTAAAAATTAAAATAAAAGCACTGGAAATATAAAGTTAAATGTAGAAGAATGTAAGACAGAATGGTCAAACTATTTGAAATGTGGCAAATCCAAGCCAAGCATATTTGAGGTAGTGCTGGGTGGTATGACCAAAATTCTATATCATGGTATTTTTCAAAATTATACCGGTTTCACGGTATTGGACGGTATTTTTTTCCCATGCACGAGTGGATGTTAACCAAATTTTCCACTGCAATTACTGGCTAAGAATAACCTATTACACTGTCATGAGAATTGTACATTGTACAAAAAAACATTTTAATGTGCACACTAGGGAATCCATTCCCGGACGGGTTTATCCATTCCCAGTAATTCGGGACTCCCACATGTCATTCCCGGGAATGACACAGTGCATGGGCAACTTATATGTGAATGGTTTTAGAACGAGCAACACTTATTTTTTATAAAACTACTGCAATATGTTGACACCAATAAAAGACTAACCTTAACTACAAGCAGTTCATGCTGTCATATAAGCACATGTATCTAGTTAGTTGCGGTAATAAGAGCGTAGAAAGCACAACGTGTCGAGCGTGCGGTCGTCCAGGCGAGAGCGCACCTTCGTGCAGAGTACGCCAGCCGCTGAGAAAGCATGCTCTGCCTCCACCGAAGTAGGCGGCACAGTCATCAGATACTGATACACTTGTTCTAAACAACGCCCGCACTTGCCGTTGCTCTGAAACACCGGCATTTCAGCTTTTACTGATGCGTCCAGTTTCTTGTCATCATTCTGTGATGGCAAGTTTCTTAGCACAGGTAATGCGGATGCAACAGACTGACACATTGCGATTTCAAGTTCCTGTTCAAAGCTGTCAACAGCACAGACGTCAATGAACTCTGCCCCGTCCTGGCATTCGTGAGCTGCAGATTGCAGACTCCTCCCAGTCCACTGTGCTTAGTTAGCCGGGAGACTGAGTGCTGCTGGTCTGTTGTTGACTGAATCAATCAGCAACACACTACTCCGTGGGCCAATAAAAGTGCCACTTAATTATTTTCAACTATAACTCTGTTATTTCTTGATCGATTTTTACACTTTTACACACTATATATGCGAGCTTGGCTGTTCCCGTTTTCCCGGGAATTACAGCAGTTTCATTCCTGAGAATGAAAAATGTCCAGGTACCGGGAGGCCAGGAATGGATTCCCTAGTGCACACAAGTATTAATACAGGTTCGCATGGCCCCATAAAGTGATAGTTTTCGAGGGGGTGGCATTAATGAAGAGGAGGAATCACATTGCATGATAGATGCAGTCAAAATATAGAGCCTTTTTATTGAACAAAGTTTGCAAACAACTTAAACTAAAATTTTGACAACATATTTTCAACCATCCAAAGAGGCATTTAGACTTAGTAAAATATCCAAAGGTGCTTGTCAGAAGTTGTATTGCTCTGAACATGTCTTAGTAAAGGAATAAATAGTAAATACTTTTTGTAAACCAACTACACTTTGTTAATGTTAACAATCTCTGTCCACTGACACGTTAAAGTGACTTTTTAAACAACTTTACTATTATTAAACTACATAATATTTAAATTAATAAATAATAACAATAAATAATAGTGCAACTTCCAGTAATAATACAATTACTTCCAAGACTTCAAGCCCAGGTGCATTACACAGTATTCACCAAATGAAAATAAAATGAAACAAGTGCAACTTGGTGATGACATCTTTACCAACTGAACCATCATTAAGGCAAACTGCATTAATACTGTATGGACCTTGCTTCAAGCTAAGCTATATACATAAATAATAAAACTGCGACTTGCATTTATAATGCTATTTGTGGTATAGCCCTACGGAAGAGTATTAGGGCCACGATGAAGAAAAAAAAATATGGACACAGTGAAGGAAAAAAAAAACAAAACTATATGTCGAGAATAAAGTTGACATGTTGACTTTATTCTCGACATTTCCACTTTAATCGCGATGCGTATGTTGAGATTAGAGTCGACATTTCCGCTTTATTCTCATAGTTTATTTTGTCATTAAAATAGAATGTCGTAAACTAAACTTCATCCTAAAATCAATGTTTAATTTACTAGATTTTCTCAAACCCCATCATAAGTTAATATAGCACATTAAATGCTTTGTGTTATGTGTTCCCCACCCCATTTGTTAATCGCTACGCGCTTCTTAAACTGATTTCCTCTTGCACTAAGAGGAGGCACAGGCAGCGATCACTGCACAGAATACATTCACTCCATGATATTCCTGGTCTCTGAAAATGTTGTATGGTAAGATAAATTTTCATGATGAAATGCATTAAAGCAGGTATTAAACATGCACAGTAGTGCTGCTACCTTGCAGTAAGGGGTCCCCAGGTGTACGTTCAGTGTAGAGAATTTTATGGCAGGTGTGACGAGGCTCCAAAAAACTGGATGTATGAATGGGTATCGTACAGGTTTAACTTAAATATTGTGTAAATATTGGGTTTATGATCTGGTGGTCGGAGACACGAACACAGAATTCAATGGATGTTCTTCTGAGCGGGCTTTCTTTATTGGATGCGTGCTGTCTCTGTCTGACATACCAAACCCCCAGTTCCTATCCTTCCTTTTTCTTTCTCCACATAACCAATCACTACACGGTAAACATTTTTGTGAAATTAACACTAGTTATAAACATAGACCACGGAGTATTCAGAACTTTAAAAAAATCTTTGTTATACATGTTTATTTATGCCATCCATTTAGGGTTGCACCCATCCCAGCAAGCATTGTGTGCGAGGCAGGAGCAAATCCTGAACAGGGCGCCAGCACATCGCAGGGTGAATACGAGCAATACATACACTATCAGGGTCAATATAGCATAACAAAACCCAACATCCTACATGACTTTGAAAAAAAGTGAAGCATGCCGAGTAAACCCACCAGAAAAACATGCAAATTCAAGGCAGGGAACACCAGGACCCCCTTGTTGCGACGCAGCAGTACACCCTACACGCCACCGTGCCCCCACATGATTAATACATGCTTTAATGCATTTTATCATGAAAATGATATTAAGTATTTATCTTAGCATTCTAAATGTTCAGGGAGCAGGAATATCATGAAATTAATGTAGTCTGTGTGGTGATCGCTGCCTGAGCCTAATTTTAGTGCAAGAGGAAGTCAGTTTAAGAAGCACATAGCGATTAACATGGCTCGGGAAACACTTAACACAAAGCATTTAATGTGCTACATAACTTATGATGGGGTTTGAGAAAATCTAGTAAATTAAATATTAATTTTAAGATGAAGTTTAGTTTACAATGTTCTACTTTAATGACAAATTACGAGAATAAAGTCAACATGTTGACTTTAATCTCGACATAAACGGCGAGAATAAAGTCAACATGTCGACGTTAATCTCGTCATAAACATCGAGATTAAAGTGGAAATGTTGAGAGTAAATTCAACATATTACACAGTACACAGGTACATTACACAGTATTGAACAAAATAATAAAACAAGTACAACTTGGCTTGCAGTATTATCCACTAGTATAGAAACAGTATTCACACATTTTGAACATAATGGTCCACTTCCAACCTTTTAAAACCACAGTATCTCCAGACAACAGACACGGCTCCTTTTTTCGGCAAAAGTTCTTCTGTGTCATCATATTCAACTTTATCATCTGCTACAGCTTCAGTTTCAGAATGTTCTCTGTCCATTTTCACCATTCAGTACCTCCACCAACGCATATACTCCGTTCCATGCGTGTTTAGCGGTACAGCAGTGAAAAAGGTCCCCCCTTAAACAGTTTCCTGCTATGCCACATTCCGAACGTTGTTTAGGCTATTTAAACTGGTGTTGCGGTATAAGAATTATTCCATGTCATAACAAAAATTAAAAACGTTTTTTGGTAAGAACAGGTATACCACCCAGCACTAATTTGAGGATTATTATTATTGAGGAAGTGCATTGTAAAATCTTTCAGAGGCTATATTTGAAAATTATTTTATTGTATCAAAGGGACATACTGATGATGTTTTACTCACATCAGTGCTCTTTGTTCAATTCCAGAAATTTAAAAATATCACTTTGTGAAAGTATGAAAGTTATTAAACAAAAAATACAGAAATAAAATGGGGAATATGCAAGCTATAAAAAATATTTCTGAAAATCAGTATATCCACTTACAGTCAATTTCTCCTGCAGTGTTATGTAATTGTATAGTTTTTCAGCATTGTGTTTGTATGTATTGTGTTAAATTGTAGAAAATTAATTATGTAGACCACTATGAAAACCAAAGGAAATATTAAAAGGAAAACAACACTGTTATGACCCTAGCCTCTGATTGTTTTCAGCAGAGTAATGGTAATCTTATAAACCTATGTACTTGCCAGCTTTTAAATGTGATATTGAAAGTTATCTCCATGCTCCTAGCACTCTTTATATTAATCACCGAGTATGGCTAGTTCTTGTGTTCTCTCTTGCTCTCCTTTGGTGGGAAAGCATGCTGCGAGTTTCAAATATAGGTAGCACTGTCACTTATATTATGTGCAAGGTATTGATATTTTAAAACAAATACATCGAAAACAATGTAAAAAAGAAACATGTTAGCAAATTATGTTCAGTAGAAGTTAATTTTGCTACTCATAAAAATATCTGACATATTGTTATCTCTAAAAGTCCAAGAGCTGTCATGAGAACTGGGGTTCAAGATAAGCATCATCTGCTCTTTCGTTTGGTACTGGAATCTGTTGTTTTTTCCCACTGGCTGTGGATGCTCTGTCTCTCTATGTGGGGTAGGCACATTGTTGCTAATTAACCTGCTTCTGTTCATTTTCGGCCGTTTTCATTAAATGTTGATAAAGAAAATGAAGTTAAAAGGAATTTGAGCGGTGGACGAGGTGAATTTTATTCAGTTGTATAAGACCGATTTATGTGCTCTCACTGGCTCTGTGCTGGGCAGGCACAAAAGAGGCTAATAATGTAGCTTGATTCCGCATGCTTCTGTTTGTTTTTGGCCATTTAAATTCATTATGTAAAAAGTGGAATAAAGTAAAAAGGAATTTGAATGGTAGGAAAAGTAAACGTTATTCAGTTAGATATGATCTATTTATGCAACTCAAAAAGTAAAACATCTATTTTACATGTGTCGCCCTTAACCTCCACAGCAAATGCCAACAAGTAATTGACCAGCTTACAAATACTCCTATTTTCTACAGACTTGGAAAAGGAGGCAGTAAAACAACACAGAAAGCTATATTGCAGTTCAAGTTGGAACTAAGAGAGAAAAAAAAAAACTGTTGGAGCACAATTAGCCCTTTGGTTTTAAACATGTTTTAAAAACTTGCATAACTTTCTTTTCTGAAAACTAAAACGAGCAAATAGCCCAACTGCAAGTAACACTATCAATACTTAATATAGTTAAAGCAACATGTGCTTCCTGACGTTGATGAATGTTATAAATAATAAACATTGCTTATAATATTCACCATATTTTGCCCTGAATATGAGGGCATTCTGCCATTTTTTTTTCTTAGTGTGATCATACATACAGTATCACTAAAGTACGCTTTCTTTTTTTGCTCATTGTTGACTATAACCTCACTGCTACTTTCCTGTCTGTTACAAAAGGTGCACGGAGGACTCACTGGACTGTTAAGTTCTGATCATATGTGTCACTAGAGCACACAAAATGCGGAGGGCGAGTCAGAAAGGGTTTCAATTCCCATGCTTCCCTTGGCATATCCGTGTGCAAATCACATATTTTACTAATGAAAGAGAGCAGACAACATGGAAAGTTATGATTTATTTGGAAGAAGACACCATTGGGTAGGCAAAAATACCATTATTGCTTTTTATTGACTTTCAAGTTCATTGGAAATTCCACAAATAACTTTGAAATATGGCAATATCTCGCCATGCATAAGTTGCTTGGAAATTATTTTGTTTTTGTTTTGCGTTTGCAGAAGTATTGTATGTGAGATTTTTTTGGCAAATGTTTTTATACTGAATGTTTTTAGATGTCATTTTAGATAAAGCACACTTGAGTGAACAAATCCAGTTTTTTTTTTTATGCTTATACAATTTGTTAAATAAGTCATTCTTCACCTGCAGGCATTGTTTGAAAAAGTAATTGCCACCTTTAACCAAACACCACCTCTATTTCAGTGTCAATCTTTCAAATTTCTGTCAAGCTTTTAGACTACTCTTACTTTTAGAACTACTTTTAATTCAGAAGCATTGATAGGTTTTCAAGCATTAACTACTCACTTTGTGCCCACTATAACAAGCACCCTATTGAGTTTAGGTCTAGATTTTGACTAGGCCGGTCCAAATTTTGGCTGAACATACTTTGTGCTTTAGGTCATTCTCTTGGTGCATGGACCTACTTATTCTTCAACTAATAAATGAAAGTGTTGTCACTCTTAACAACTTTTTGTGGCAGATCAGAATTCCTGTTTTTATGGCAACTTGTTTAGGTCATTAGGCAGCAAAGCATCCCCCACACTATTGAAGTCCCACCACCATGTTGGATTGTTTATATGGTGTACTTCATGTAGAATGCTAAGTTTACTTCACACCAAGCATATTGCAAAGGGGACCATGTCGTCCAAAAATAGATTTTCTTGTCTTCATTGAATATTTCCACAAAAGGAATCTGATGCATCCTGGCAACTGAGGAAATAAGCTTTCATATAATACTTAGATAATAGTGGCTTCCACCTTGCTCCTGTCTAACAAAGGAAAATTTTGCCTTTCTGATGGTGCAGTCATGAAAAGTGACTTTTGCCTGAGGTAAGAGGTTCCAGTAGTTCTTTGAAATATTTTTAATTTTAAGGATCTGTTGTAGTAATAAAAATGTAGATTTTTCTGATTAATCGTTATTTTTCATTTTTATGATTCAAAATTGATCCTTAGATTCTCCAGCTAGAACTTATGGATCTCTGTCCTGCTCAATTACTATATGTAGATTGTTGGTTATTTTTGTGTTTGACATCTGTTCCAGTAGATCTTTCTAATGTGTTTGTTAAGACTTTGTAGGGATAAAGCACTTTAGCGCCTTTGACATTTAAATCAGATGTGTGGATTTAACTATGGATTCAAACAGTGCGCCATTAAAGCACATTTAGATATAAGCAAAGACATATGTAAGCTGTGCAACACCGAAGTTAAGATTTGTATCACAACAACTTTGAAAAATCATTTAACCCAACGTCACACATAAAACAACCTCTGTCGACGGCTAAAGGAGTAGAACCTAAATCTATACTGGAGATGACTTTTAGCTCCAAGTTTCCATGTAATCTGCATTGTGACCAAAAGAATAACAGAATCTTTAACAGTTTTATCTGTAAAGATAAGAAACCTTACACTGTTGTTTAAAACAAGAGCTTTTGACAAATGATACTTGTTTTGAAACTGTGTGTGCTATACCAACCAGAAAGCAAATGCGTGAAGTTATTGTGCCTAGACTTTATGAAGTTTGTAAGCAAAGCATCGCCACATCTCTCAGGTACATTGGAGAGAGCGGCCCTAACTTGCAACAGCTGGACATCCAGTGCAGCAGATTCTTGCATTCTTTAAAAAGACTGTGCACCTGTGGTGGACCGGGAGCAACCTCACTGCCTGTATGCATAGCTGCTGAGATGTCTGGCTGTTGTTACAAAATCCTTTCTAGCATTTCTAGCTGCTCCATCATGTAACCACATCAATCACAAATTTGTGTGTTGGCAAGTCAAATAAACATTGCTTTTTATTTAACTTTGTGGCTAGCTGTACTGCTATGGTGGAAAAAGTTGCCTTACTCAGCCGATCAAGTGGGCAGCTGCTGGAATTTTCAGAGCAACCCACGATACCAAAGCAAGTGTGTGTGTGCAAAACAACCAACGTGAAGTAGTTCCATAAGCTGTACCGTATTGTCAGTCATGATGACTGGTTCTTTGTCTTTTATTTTTTTCATTCACCCAACAAAGCATTTGTCAGTAAGCATCAGTAAGCATATAGATCCTCATTTTAAAACATCTAATTTTTGTTTGAGGAGGAATTATGAGGACACATTTTGCAGACAGATTAATGGGACTGCTACAAGTGAGCAACTGAAGATATGCGTAACTTGTAGAATTATACAAAGACACAAGTCTTCCCACTGTATCTTTTAATTTTGACTAAGATTATTTTAAATATGCAATAGGGGAATAAATTTGGAAAACAGTTTTTTTTTTTTTTTTCGTTCTTTATTTCTCCTTATACAATTTCTTATATTAGGAATTTGTTAGTTTTCGCAGACCCCTTGGGGTCAGAGCACAGGGTCAGCCATTGTACAGCGCCCCTGGAGCAATTACAGGTTGAGGGCCTTGCTCAAAGGCCCAGCAGAGTAGGATCTCTTTTGGCAGTGACGGGAATTCGAACCAGCAACCTTCGGGATACCAGCGCAGATCCTTAGCCTCAGAGCCACCACTCCGCCCACTCTGTTTAGTTGAAGGGTGTGCACATGGAGATTCATAACACATGAATAGGATACTGAATAGCATACATACTTATTATTTAAGAAGCAATTTTTGATTATTTTAGAATATTGTTTGCATAAGATGTTGATTTTTTATAAAGAAGATGCCATTATACTAGTATTAAAGCAAGGAGACCCCATAATAATTGTGGATTTGGTGATACATACGTTGGCTAAACTATGGTGATGAATTTTGAATGAGTGCAGTGTTGTGAAAAAGCTTTTGTTTTTTTTTTTTATATATAAATGCAATATTTTGTTCCACATCTTAGAAATATAGATGATCATGACTAATCAAGTATTGCTTGTTAAATGTCAATGTATTGTTATGCATACATTATGAAGTCACAATCAAGTTAAATTTATTAAAAGTTGTCTTATTGATGGTCTCTATGCATGGATAAGTAGTTTCTAAAAAAAAAAAAAAAAAAAAAAGTCAGCATCTTGCAGTGCACACTAATTTAGTGAAGATAAAACCGATGCTTAATCGAATCAGACATTGTGAATCAAAATTGGATTGAATCGGGACATCAGTGCTAATACCTAGCTCTAATCTGTAGTGACTTTTTGGATGATTTTACTTTGTGCCTTTGGAGTAAATTTGGCAGGCTGGCTTCCCATGGGGAAGACACTGCTTTTCCAAGTTCCCAAATGTTTTGCATTTGGAGATTATGTGGTTTGGTGAAGCGCCAATGCCTTTGAGATGGCTCTGTATTTGTTTTGTGACAGATCTTAACAGCTTTTTTCTAATCTTTTCAGAAATTTCTCTTTCTGGTGTTATGTGCTTGTTGCATGTTTGTACTAGCGAACTGACTGAATATAAGATTCAAAATGGGTGTGGTTTATATTGAACAGGGCTGGCTTGTAGTTAAGCTGTAGTTAAAATTCAGTCAACTAAATTTTTCACAATGCAGTTTTTTTTTTTGGATAATTTTGTGCATTAGAGGATTAAAGTGGTTAAGAAAATTGTATGGATGCTCCAGTCAAAATCGGACGATTTTCATAAAAGGACTTGATTAGTGATAGGTAAAAAGGCTGGTCACTAAAACCAATATTTTCAGCCCCTGCTTTTCTAAGCTTTACAGTAATTTAGTTGTAGCGCTCCATTACGGTAGTTGAGCCAACATGCTGCTTATATTTCTTTTCTTTTGCTGCAAGCTTCCTTCAGTGTAAAAAAAAAAAAAAAAAAGCAGCGAGTGAAAGATTGTTTTATCAGTGAACAAGAGGCGATTAGTATATTAGCCTTTACATAAAGAAAGGAGTAACAGACTGAAAAAAAAGTTGCAAATAGACAAATGGCAAGAAAGCTACATTGAGGAATTCAGACTTATTTTGTCCTTTAATTTAAAATGGACACTGCTTGAGCTTGGACAATGTGTTTGTTTAAAATACAGCAGCTTAAAATTTTAATTGGAAAATGTGGTGAGGAGTCAAGCAAAATTACACCTTTAATTGGCTAACTAAAAGATTACAATATGCAAGCTTTCGAGGCAACTCAGGCCCCTTCTTCAGGCAAGATGTACTAATTGGAAAGCGAAAAGATTGACAAATTTGAAATTGCTGTTTAGTAAGCAATAGTTTACTTTTTTTTTTTTAAAGATTTGAGCTGCATTTTTATTATTTGTTGCTGTGTGTCATGCAGCATAAGTTTTGGTAAGAAACAAGTGTTATGTAATTAAATCGATACTCCATATTTTATAATTAAACCTTAAGAATTACAAATGTTGATACACTAAAGAAAAAACACACCTGTTTAAATACACTAAATGTTTTAACAGCAAAAAGCTGTAGTGGAATTAATAATTAAAAAAGATTAAAATGTATACTGTGTGCATATTTACATTTAAGCTGTGTTTAATTGCCAGTGTCAATTATTGATTGTGTTTAAGAGAATGTATATGTTTTTTTCTCTTCTTTTTTGTTAGAGAAATGGTGAAACTACTGTTTTTAATTAAGCCTTGTTTCAGATAGATATACAGGTAAAATTCCATTACAACGAATATCTTTACAACAAAATTTTCATTACAATGAAGTATTTTCATAGTCCCGACAGTTTCCCCATATGACACGAGTCTATAGAAATCTTGTTACTATGAAGTACATTCAGCAGATACTTTCATTACAATGAAGTGCCCAAAAGACCTTGAAATGCCTGAATGAATCATCCACAGAGTAGTTTTTTCTATGGTCGCAGCTCAGTTGTGCACAACAGTCCCCAAACAGAAATACTGTTAAAAAAAATAAAAAAATAAATAGATAAAATTTCTTTGTTCTTACTGTTTTTTTGCTGTTTCTGGTGGTTTTCAGTGATACTTTTTGCTTATTGCTCGTCAACATTTGAAAAACATCCATTGGAATTGAACTCATTGTCACCCTCCTATAGAAATGGCAGACATGAAAAAACGATAACAGTTCATATTAGAAAAAAAAAAACTTTACATTTTTGCAGCTCTCGATTGCGGCAAAACGAAAAAAGATGTTGCCAGTGAATTCAGAATTTTGCCATCGACACTGTCAACTTTCTTGAAAGACAGAGCAAAAAAAAAAATAGAAGAAAAATCTTGGGTTGCAAATGTATGCAAAGTGCTGCATTTGAAGACGCTGAAAAAGCCGTTTTTATATGGTTCAGTGATGCTTGTTCAAGAAACATGCCCATTAATGCACTCATTCAAGAAAATGTGAGGTTTCTAAACTCTCTTGGTACCTCCCACAACTGGATAACACCCCGAAGTGCCATCACGGTGTCTGTGGAAGACTGTTCCTAATGCCAGGGCAACAGCAGGCTCACAGCTCTGCTGCGTCTCCCTGCCAAAGCAAACTCTATGAGTGATGCAAGGAACATTGTAAATGCAGGGGACAGGATTACTTGGCCATTAACCTGGCCACAACCCTGCCTGACTGCTGCATCTGTTTATAGGAGAGTGGCAGATCCCGCTACAATAAATAACCGTACTGTTCCTGGTACAAGCTGAATAAAGCTGGTTTTTCTAAAGTACTGAGACTAAGTCTCATGTTTTGGGGTGTAAGACAGGGACTTATAGTGCAACCCCAATCTTTTAGAATTCGCTTCTGTGGTGCCTCACTGCACCGCTGTGAGACTGCTGTTGCCCTGCCCGGGCAACGGAAAAACAATCTTACACAGACGCGGTTATCATGCTTCGGGACACACTTCAGCATGACGTTCGACGTTCTTGTTGGGTGGGGGATTGGGAGGATCCCAAAAGAGTTCAGAAACCTCACAATATGAAGAAGAAAAGGATGATTTGGCTTCTGATTGATAACTGTGCTGCCCACAACATGCTTCCGCATTTAGATAATGTTCACATTGAATTCCTCCCACCCATTTGCACAGTAGTGCTTCAGCCATTGTATTTGGGCATCATTCGCACCCTGAAAGTGTATTATCGCAAGGAAATGCTGAGAAAAATTCTTGTCAGCATAACTTGTAGGCAGGAGAAGATTAAAAATAATGCGAAAGAAGCTATTGAAATGATTGCAGACATCTGGATGCAAGTTAAATAAAGCACTATAGCCACAAATACAGAATCTCATTACAACAAAATTTTCATTACAACAAAATATTTTTTATTTATTATTTTTTTTTATTATTTTTTATTTTTAAATGGAAATTAGTTTAGAAGTAGGTGCTTTTCTCTGTTATGGACAAAATTCTGTTCCATCCCAAATGACACACACAATCACCAGGGGCCTTATGAATAAATGGTGCCTACGCACAAAAATGTTGCATACGCCTGTTTACACGCTAACATTGCGATGGTTAAAAACTAAACTTGGCATAAAGACATTTACATTTTCACACCAGCTCAATCCATTGCTAACACAAGATTTCGGCTCCGATTTGCAAACTGGTGGCACCCAGTGTCAAAGCAGTGCTTCTGTTCCTGTGTGGTTTCCCTTTATTTTTTAGATTCACATTCTTGACATGGCTTTATTAAATACTGAAATTAACTGCGTTTCATTTATTAGTTTAAGGCATCTGATTGTAATCAATCTGTAACCATATAAAGGTTCAACAAATGGCCAAACTATTCCAAATACCATAGCTTCTTTAGTGTTGTTACTCACAGTGCACCACCCAGAGTATTTTAACCCACTGTATCTGAGTGTGGAATCACAGCTGTACAGCAGTTGATTGGAAAGCTCTACGGCAGATTGTGTCAAGAGCAGAGAGAATTATTGGAATACATCTTCAAGCACAGCCATGGGCACAGTCGTATTTGAACTTCTCCCATCCGGCAATTGCTTCAGAGCCTTTCCTGTAAGGACCTCGTGGTTCAGAAACATTTTCATTCAAAGAGATATAAACGCACTTATAAGTACAATTACCTCACTGTAAACTTGCTCTATAGTTGTAATATTGCACAACCTGAGCCACTTATTATTATTATTATTGTTGGTTGTTATTTTGCCATTTTGTGGAAAAATAAGTTTATGGAGGATTTGCATATTAAATCTCATTGTACCCATCATAAAGTAATTCAGTTCAATAGAAGAGAGCATATATTTGATGATGATGAATGGTTTCTAAGTAAATTTAGATTTCCAAGTGCTGTCTTATTGGAGCTCTTGATGTCAATTTTAAGATGAATTGCAGTAAAATACATGCATTACATTATACAGAAATTTTTTACATCATTTAAATAGTGTATACTGTTAATAACTAAACGTGTTGGCATGGTGGACAGCCGTAGTGATGAGCTGGTGCCTCGTCCAGGGATTGTTAGTGTCTCGTACTGTATGCTTGCTGGGACTGGCGTGACTCTGGATGGATGGATAGATGGATGGAATAATTAAACATGTACTACAAAGATATTTCAATGTTCCTTAAGTTTTAAAGAATCGGCATTCTAAGCTTACAGATGGCTTGACATTTATTACAAATCTTGTGTGGTGATTGGTTACTTGAAGAAAGAAAAGGAAGGACAGGAATTGGGAGTTAGTACGTTTGAAAGAGACAGTACTGCTGCAATAAATTATTTCATCGAGGGTTTTGCACGGCGCAGCAAGCGTCATGCGGGTGGCTGGAAAAATCTCTGGGCGAGGCGCCAGCTAGTCACTACCACTGCGCCACCGTGGCCCCATGTTTAACTCTTTTAAGGCGGAAAGTCGACATCCAGGGATAGAGGGCGACAATCAGCTGTTAATGGCGACAAAACTCACTGTCACGTCGCAGGCATTCCCTCTGTGCTTGGAGGAATGCTAGACTCGTTGACTCGGCAACTAATCCTTGCGTGTGTGTGAGTTGCGAAATGTAAACAATGGCAAGATGGCATTGACATGTCACAAGGGAGCGAAGCGAGTGCAGAAAAGAAAACACTCAGCAGACAATGTTTTGCGCATTATCGCGGAGTCGGACTCTGATTTTTCAGAATCGGATTTTATTGACAGTGATCAGGAGATCGAACAAGAGAGTGAGAAGCCCGCATCAGCTGATCGGACACCAGCCGATGCTGCGCCAGCTGATCCGCTGCCAGCTGAGCGTATTCGCGCAGCCGATGCATCTACGGCAAGGTTCACGTGGGAGGAATACACAGACATTGATCCGTGGGAGCCGAACTAGCTACCGGACTGCACAAGACGGCATGGCTTGCTGTTGGACATGACAGATCATCAGCTGCTGAACTACTTCAGGCTGCTCTCTCCTAATGCTGCTTTTCAGCTACTGTCAGACGAGACAAACAGGTAGGCAGAGAAATTTTTTGAATCGCGGGCTGCACTTGCATCGCATTCTCGTTTTTCAAAGTGGAAACCCACAACAAAAGACGAGATGAAGCACGCTGTGGCATTACAAATAGAGATGGGACAGAACTGGTGATATAACTTCAGAGAGCATTGGTCCAAACATGCTTTGTCCCCTGGTGGCTTTGGACAGGTTATGCAGCATGATGATAGGTACGTGATGCTGCAAAGTTTTATTCAGAAAACTTGGTGGCAGTGGCATGGCACGATGGCAAATGGGTGACTTGTCTCTCTACAGTACACACTAACAATATATGTGAGAAAGTGCAGCAACAGACAATTGAAAAGTAGGCACCAAAGCAACACATATTGTAAACAGTGCAATGTAGCAATGACTGAAATTGGCTGCTTTGAGCGAGATCAGGCTTTGCAGGACTTTGCTGTGTAAAATGTATGTGATATGTATGTGAAATCATAGAGTATGCAGGCTCATACAACATGCAAGACAGTAACATTTGTCAAAAGTAAATATTTTTTGTTGATTTCAATTGCTTTGTGTTCTTTTTTTAAAAAAGTTAGTTTTTGGAAAAATATTCAGCCCTGGGAGAAAAGAAACAAACAAAAAAATTAGCCGTAAAAGAGATAATACATGCTTTAATTCCTATCATGAAAATGATATCAGTTATGCATCTTAGTATTTAAATTGTTCAGGAAGCTGTAATATCATGAATGTAATGCATTCTGTATCCTGTCGTTGTGAGAGAAAGCCCGTTTAAGAAGCACGTAGTGATTCATACACATAGAGCACATTGAAGAATACATAGAATACAAAGCATTTAACATTGCTCCTTTTTAGTTACGGTGGGATTTGAGAAACTAGTAAATTAAGCGATTTTTAAGGTGAAGTTTATGACGTTCTGTGTTTAAAGTGGAAATTTCGAGATTAATGTTGACATTTCAAGCTTTTTTACCCCCACTGTGCCCCTATTTTTTTTTTTTCTTTTCTCTGTACCCTTATAAGCTTCCATATGACACTCAGACGATGGGCTACAATTTGCCTTTGCACAGTGACTTTGATATGTGACCACTTCTTTTTTTATTTCAGACACTATGCGACTTTGTGAACTTGAACTTCTGAGTTTGTCTGTCACTCGATCATCTTCCTTTTGTTGTTTATACCACTGCTTAAACCAATAAATAGTATGTTTTTCCTTGCCTCCACTTGGTATTCGTTGAAATTGTTCTATTTTCCCTGTGCTTTTGCCATTGTCTTTTCACACAATACTGAACATAAGGGTCTATTTATATTAATTTGCATATTCAAAGATGCGTAATTCTGGGAGGAGTTGGGGTGGGGTGGCAGGCGTGTGCACGTATGTTACATTTAATGCTGACCGGTATTTATGTAACGGAAGAATGTGGAATTTGACATACGTACAGATTTATGCATCTGGATTTTTTTTGTGCATATGCACATTTCTGTTTTTGTCTGTACGCCATGAATTCTATGCACAGCATTATATATTAGGCCCCTGATGAGTAAATACTTGGAAGAACCTTTTTTTTATTTAATAAAGTGGGCACTTTTCCTCAAATAATATAATCTTATTTGATATTACAAATAATAAATGTGATGTTCTTATTCAATAGCAATAATGAAAGGAGCTTGTGTGCCTCTCGTGCTGGCACCACTACATTATTTTAATTTTTTCGCTCACTGTGCCTCTGTAATTCACAAAGTACTTAAGACAGTGTTGCAGGTGTCTTGTAGCACTTAGTTGGTATCCCTGCACTGCAAACTTATTGTGACATGTACTTTAATAACGGTTGCCCAAGTGCCACTAGGAGTTTTTAGCTGCTGGTATTTGTTCTTGCTGTGTGGCCATTGCTTTAACAATAAAGTACATAAAAAAGCACATACAATGGTACAGGTGTAATGCTCAGAATAGTTAGCCTAAGTCTGAGTATATTCAAATATGTAATTACTTTTTTTGGAATTTTTAAACCTTATATTTTGCCTATTTTAGCAGCCCTAATGCCAACATGCATGGGTAAAGGTTTAAGTTTTGTCTTTTTTTTTTTTTTTTTTTTTTCCTATTTCTAGTGTATCAGCTAGAGGTGTATATATGTGTACAGTTTGTAGTCAGAAAACTGCTGCTAGAAGACCTGCCAGTCAAAGACTGTTTGCTGCAAAAGAATTACTGTGCTTGTTTGTTTGAGGACTGGCTGGTCATAATCTGAAACAAAGATACTTATTCTGAAAGTTAAGAAGCTGTGATAGCATATAAAGGAACCATGATGGCTTGTTTGGCTTTTGCTGGTCACACTTGTAAAGGAGTTGTTGCTAAGAGGCCACAGCTTAGAAACCCTGGCAGCATGCTGTACAGTTGTTAATAATACCAGACTCTCTGGAAGTCAGAATGAAACCTCAGGAAACAAGTTAAGAAATCAAAGTACAATCAGCCTTCTGATGAAAGAAATTGTAATCCTACAAAGTGATAAAATACTTTTTGAATTGCAGAGTTTCTGCTACATTGCAAAAGGTTTTTTGATGCAAAAATTTGGTCTCGGCAAGTACTACCGACTAAATAAGCCTTTTTCATCTGGTAAGAGACAACACTAAAACAGCAATAACGTCTGGTATAAAAAACTTTTTAAACATATTCTAAAGCGAAAATTGTACATTTTGAAGTGCAACTTTTTATACTGTTAACCTGACCATTTTTTCAGATGGTGCTGGTAAAGGGTTGTGTTGCCAGTCACTATTCATGTCAGTTGCTATTTCATTCAATTTTGAATGCATTTTTAAAATGGCAGAAGGTAAGCAAGTGTCCGAAAAAAATAGTGTGACCTAAGACTTCCAGTGTTGGGAGCACTTTATTCTGAATGTAGAAGAAAAAGTGATGAGTTGCAAAATGTATAGGTCTGACTTTGTATGACACAAGAGCACAACAGAGATGCACAAATGTCTGAATAGGAAGCATACCATTACAGGCTCTGTGGAGGATGAAGACATGCCATCATCCAGTAAGTTGAATGTTGGTTTAATGTTATATGATACAGATATGTAAAATGTAATGTTTGCCAGGCTGTGACATATCTTTGAAGTGAGGAATAATTTGAGTAATAGTCCAGCCCACTACAATGCGAACAAAAACACTTAGCATAGGTGACAATATTTCATGATACGCAACTAAAAATGTGTGTTATTAGCCAATAGCTAGTAAACATTCAGATTTTTCCTTGCCACATTTGAGTGTTTTTTTGATGCCATTATTACTACATTATTGTGCAGCATTACTCAGTTGCAAATGTGTGTAACATTAACGTGTGTGTGTGTGTGTTTACAAAAAATGGTTGCAAAGAAACGTAAGTCCCTCTTGGAGCAAAAGTCTAATGTGCAAAGGAAATCAAAAACTCTGAGAATGCAGCAATGAATCTCAAAGCACATCAACTGCAACTGAAAGGCATGTCACTCATTCCGAGTCAAAAGACAGGAGCGGGGCGGAAAAGTGAGAGTTCCAGAATACAATAGTTGGGTATTGCTCTTCAACTGGCTTCTATATAATCTGGCAGAATATGCGTTGGTTGCAAGCAAATATGCCAAAGAATCTGTGGTGGCAAAAGGTTTCTAGACACAACAAAGGCGAATGATGCAAAAAGATATGAACTTTCAGTTGAAATAAACTCGGCTTATTAAATTTCAAAAGGATTATGGAGTTTCACACAAATGACACCACTTGTGCTGCAAAAGAAAATTGTCTGTACTGTACATCTCCCTAACATATGATAAGTATGTTCATTGTGCTGAACTAATTTCAAACATTATTGCAGACTTACAAAAAAAATGGATAAAAAGGTCATAATGGTGCAACGGTTCTTCTATAGTGGAATATTATGGTCAGAACATCATACTTTGCCAGTAAATCATCTCTTTCACAGAAACTGAAAAATAAATTACATGTTTAATTTTGAAGTGTTGGTTTATTGTGATTATGAGTACATGAGCTACATTTTGAGTTTATTTTTTAAACTGTTGTGTTAAGAGCCAAATGTTCTACTAAGTGTTTTATTTCTATTTTTCAATGTATTATTATATGAATATGGTATCAAAACTATATTTTGTTTAAAATCCGAGTATTACATTTTTTTGAAAATGCATTTCTGAAAATTTTATGTAAACCTGTTTATTTGGTGAAACTTCCATTTCATGCACTTTATATGTTTAATTACAAATGATTTTTTTTTACAATCCAGCTAATTGATTAATCAACAAAATTATCACCAAACTAATTGATTATCAAAGTAAATGTTAGTTGCAGCCAAAATATACTTATGGATGTGGTGAATATATTCCACATTCTGAATTTAGAAATGGTAGTAATCAGGGGTCATATTTATAAAACCTGTATATGTACAAAAACCAGTCCAAAATATGCATACACAACTTTATAATTTATAAAAGAAAACTTTAGTACATTTATGCAGTTTTGACCCATGCATTCGCAACATTTTGGAGAAAGTGGGAAATGATAAAGTAAGGGAAAAGTAGCCAAATCAGATAAATGATGACTTATGCATCTAATAGAGTTGTTATAATGTGCTTTGATATAACAAATGTATTAAATGTCACAAGTGGTGAATACTTTATTTTAGTTCTCTTTTAAGGTGCCCAAGGGTGCGTATTTGAACTGAAGAACTTTTTTGTTTTTTCCAAAGTTTATATAGGCTACCTGTTGTCACTTCTCTGGGAACTGGTCAGTAGGTCAGGAATGTTTCAGCCAAGCCTCATCTCCATCATGCCGTCTGTAATGACTGTTGAGGTGCTTCATTCAGTCTCCATATGGTGTGGAGATGCATACATTAAATATAATGTCTTTGTCATAATAAAAAGGCAATTTGGAATGGTGTTCAGTTTTTTCTATCTTTAAGGAGACATTGACTGTACTCGCATTGCAATAAAGGCTCTCAGCGAGAATTTAGCTGATTTTGTTAACTGTAGGTGCTGACATTCCAGTAACGTTCAAGTCATCTGTAGTGCCAAGATGAGACTGACAAATGTCATGGCTTGGTGGACTTGGTTAGCCCATGATTCTTTGTATTTGAGTCAAAATTGCTTTGGCAAAGAACTTCCTGATGGTTCTTTAAGTTATGGCTGGCTTGCTTTTAAGGTAACTAGCTTAACCCTCGGTTTTTCGTATGGCTTGTACTTTTCATTGTAACAGCAATCATATGCCAGAGTGTTTTGTCCTATAAGGTCACCTAGGGCTCTCTACATCAAAAGACAGGTGTGATAGTGTCTACCTGCACAGAGACTGGCTCCTTTCCCCAAACCCAGAATGCAGTGGAGAGGAATTATAATGCCACACATGTTCTTAGTACACTTAGTTGTGTAGGTACCATAGGATTCCTCATTTACCAGGTGGTGGTGTATGGATACGTCAGGTGGGAAGTTGCTTTAAAAGCCAATGAAGGTCTGTCATATTTTGATTGCATGAGGTTGGTTAGCATGGTCCATATATGGTTGTATCTTGGTGGCAACCAGGTGGGTTCCGGGTGCATTCACGTTCACACATATGCAAGATAATTGGGATTTATAAAGGGCAGATTGTGCAGAAATGTACATAAGTAATTTTAGAAACCATTTTTTTTGTGTACAGTGGAACCTCGGTTCACGAACGTCTCGGTACACGTACAACTCGGTTTACGACCAAAAAGTTCGGCAAACTTTTGCCTCGGTTCACGACCACACACTCGGTGTACGAACAAGCCAGGTTCCCTTTCGGTTTGTACATGTTCAGTCTCTTCCTGTGCAGTGAGCAAGAGAGAGAGCGAGAGAGCGGCACGCACACACACACACACACACACACACACACACACACACAGAGGCAGCGCGAGAGACAGAGAGAGCCGCGCACACACACACAGGAGCATGTACGAGAGAGGCGCACACACACAGGAGCGCTCTAGAGAGACACACACACAGGCGCTCCAGGCTGGCAAAAGAGAGACGCACACACAGGCGCGGGAGAGAGAGGCGCGCACACACACAGGAGCGAGCTAGAGAGACACACACTCAGGCGCTCCAGGCTCGCAAAAGAGAGACGCATGCGCACACACACAGGCGCGGGAGAGAGAAGCGCATGCACACACACAGGAGCGCGCTAGAGAGACACACACAGGCGCTCCAGGCTTGCAAAGAGAGACGCACACACACAGGCACGAGAGAGAGCGAGCAAGGGACGCATAGGGTAGAGAAGGCTTGTTTTTGTTTTCAGTTCCATTTACAGTGATCGGTTCGTAGCCTGCATTGTTGCAATGTTACTTTTCTTGGTGGTTTATTAAATTACGGATTTTTCAAATGTTCATTTTTTCCCCTGTGCTTAAAACTCATTAAAAAAAGTGACTTGGTCTCGTCCGTTTATAGGAGATGGACGTCTGAAGCAGAGCTCCGCTAGCAGCGGCTTTATTTTCCCACGTATTTCATATTATTTAGAGGTGTCCTGTATTTAACCTGACCAAGAAACTTCCACTACAATATACAAGCATGAGTAACAAGAAGAAAAGTCAGAAAGAACCAGAAAAGAAACTTAAAGCTGCATCAAAGTCTGAACAGACTTCCGGCCTGAGTGCAAGGTATGGCCTCACGGAGAGTGACCTGGAACAGGCAGACGAATGCGCAGATTTCCTGGGACCCCGCTCCATTGTATCGTCTCCAGTCGAGAGTGAAAATGGGAGCGAAGTTGCAAGTGATACAGGTCGCGATGGATCACCGATTTCTGAGGATCATTCGAGACTAGAAAAGGCCCTGCAGGATGTGCTCTCATCTACTCATCGCGAGCCTGCAGCACCTGCTGTAACAGGAGCTGCATTTCCACTCGCGGAGCACGAAAGCCGAAGCGAACTGTCCGAACTGAAAGAGATGATCGCTACACTGGCCACTGCCATGGTTACGGCCATAAATGAGCTTAAGAAAGATAACAAGAATGATCTTAAGAAGGCGACCGTTGAGCTCAAGAACGAGCTTAAGAAAGATAACAAAGATAAGGAAACGCGAAACGTTTTGACGTGAACTTTAAAGGCATGTTGGAGAAATTAGTGGAACACATCGAAGAAACTAAATCCAAACTGAAAATGCTTGCCGACCAGATTAATGACGTTACAGACCAGCTGGAAGACGTTAAGCAGGGACTCACGGCTCGAGTTGAAACAGCGGAACAACTGGCGTCTAACGCCGATGAAAAAGCCACAGCTGCGAATTCCCGAATGCAAAAAACTTGGAGACAGACTTGCAGTCCTGGAGGATGGGTGCAGAAGAAATAATATAAGAATTGAGGGTATACCTGAGAAACGAGAAAGCTCAAGCTCAAGCCCAGTGAAATTTGCAGTAGAATTACTGTCTAAAATAATTGGAGATGATTTTAAACTCGACATTGAGATAGCCACGGCTTATTGCACAAACAGACCAAGCACCTTTAAACCTAGGTCTTTTATTGTCCGCTTCGAGCGACTATGACGTAAGCTTGATGTGATGACACTTCTCAGACACAAGCAAGAGATTATATTTGAAAATAATCTTATTCGTATTTTTCCCGACTTCTCACCATCAACAGCTGTAAAACGCATAGCCTACATTGACATTAAAAAGTTGCTACGGAAAGCCGATATCAAATATAGCCTCTTGTATCCCGCCAAACTGAAAGTGGAAGTTCAAGATCAATATTATATTTTCCTAAGCAAAGAAGAAGCTGAAAAGGAACTAAAGAAGCTGTTTCCGACACTTTTTTGAAAGTTAATAAGGAGCCGTATTCTATCAAGGCATGGGAAGGATCTATGATCTGCTCCCTGGATCCATGTTTAAAGAGACTGGTATTATAATTATACATCCTTTTCTTTATCTGGACTTTGTATGTTTATGTTTTAATTAGAGTTATAGAGTTATAGACGTGAGTGTGAAAATGTGGAAGTAATTAAAGTAGGATTGTTTTTTTTTTTTTTTTTATTCTACTATACCTTAAAGTAGACTGTTTAACATCATACCCTTGGTTTATTGGTTTTTCTACTACAGTAATCCCTCGCTATATCGCGCTTCGCCTTTCGCGGCTTCACTCCATCGCGGATTTTATATGTAAGCATATTTAAATATATATCGCGGATTTTTCGCTGCTTCGCGGGTTTCTGCGGACAATGGGTCTTTTAATTTCTGGTACATGCTTCCTCAGTTGGTTTGCCCAGTTGATTTCATACAAGGGACGCTATTGGCAGATGGCTGAGAAGCTACCCAGCTTACATTTCTCTTTCTCTTGCGCTGACTTTCTCTGATCCTGACGTAGGGGGATTGAGCAGGGGGGCTGTTCCCACACCTAGACGATACGGAGGCTAGTCTAAAAATGCTGAAAGATTATCTTCACGTTGCTATCTTTTGTGCAGCTGTTTCCTGAAACGACATGCTGCACCGTGCTTCGCATACTTAAAAGCTCGAAGGGCACGTATTGATTTTTGCTTGCTTGTTTTTCTCTGTCTCTCTCTCTCTTTCTGTGCTCTTGACGGAGGGGGTGTGAGCTGCCGCCTTCAACAGCTTTGTGCCGCGGTGCTTCGCATACTTAAAAGCCAAACAGCCCTATTGATTTTCCTCTGCCTTTATAACAGTCTCTGCTCCTGAACCCTTTGAAGAGGAAGATATGTTTGCATTCTTTTAATTGTGAGACGGAACTGTCATCTCTGTCTTGTCATGGAGCACAGTTTAAACTTTTGAAAAGAGACAAATGTTTGTTTGCAGTGTTTGAATAACGTTCCTGTCTCTCTACAACCTCCTGTGTTTCTGCACAAATCTGTGACCCAAGCATGACAATATAAAAATAACCATATAAACATATGGTTTCTACTTCGCGGATTTTCTTATTTCGCGGGTGGCTCTGGAACGCAACCCCCGCGATGGAGGAGGGATTACTGTATTTATACTATTTCCATTATACTATTACAGTAGGAATTACCAGGTTTATTCTAGACTAGTTTTTAAAATCATTCCCAGGGTTGATTCTTCTTTTTTTTTTTTTTCTTAATATCTTAACTTAAAAGCGCTGAAGATTATTTCAAGCTTAAATACTGTTAATGATAATATTTTCGGCAGATAGTATTAAGAATTTAGCTGCAAAAGATATCTCTGTTTTAATTCTCTAACGCTGCTGCAGGGTGGGGTTTGTTTTGTTTTGGACGTGCTCTGTCTCTTCGTATGCCAGAGGACTGGGACATCGCGAAGTGGGATCTAGCCTCATGTGGGGAGGCAAAATGGGGGGGTGGGGGGATAAAGGGGGGAGAGAAGGATAGCAGGTTATATCTAATCTATTCTTGTAATCCTTATAATTATAAATATCAATGCAACAATAGGCTAAAATGCAATAACTCATGGGAAATCTTGAAACTAAGATTAAAACTGCCACATTACCAATTAAAACTATAAAACGACATTAAAAACTCAGAATCAATGTCTCCATGAAGGGACAGTTAACTTTGTGAGCTGGAATGTTAAAGGCCTGAGTCACGAATTAAAGAGAAAGAAAGTATGCTCTCACCTAACAGGCTTAAACGCTAAAATAGTATTTTTACAGGAGACCCACTTACTAATCAAGGATCAGTTCAGACTACAAAAAGACTGGACTGGCCAAATGTTCCATTCTAGCTTTATAAAGAAACCTAGAGGGGTGGGAATTCTCATACATAGAACAGTTCCATTTGTAGCATCAGATGTAGTATCGGACCCTGAAAGGAGATATGTGATGGTCATGGGCAACTTACATAACAGTAAAATGATTTTGATAAATGTTTATGCACCCAATGTTGATGATAAGGAATTCATGCAAAATCTATTTGCATCCATTCCCAATGTGAACACTCATAAAATTATAATGGCTGGGGACTTTAATTGTGTTTTAAATCCACTCTTAGATAGGACTCCTGTGACAGGGGGGACGACATCTAATACTGCAAAGATAATTGTACAGTTTTTAAATGATCACAACTTATCAGACCCCTGGAGGTTTCTTAACCCAAACTCAAGAACATATTCGTTCTACTCACCAGTGCATTATAGCTACTCAAGAATTGATTATTTTTTTATAGATAATAATTTCCTGCCTACAATTAAATCATGCAAATATGTCACAATTGTTATCTCTGACCATGCCCCTCTAGTCTTGGAGCTAAAATCATTAAGCCCCTCACACTCACCTCGTAGATGGCGTCTTAACCCTCTTTTATTGGCAGACGAGAACTGCACAGAATTTATATCCAAACAAATCAGCTTCTTCCTAGAGACAAACACGTCCACAGAGGTTTCTGCAGGAACACTCTGGGAAACTCTAAAGGCCTTCTTAAGAGGACAGATTATTTCATATCTTTCCCACAGAAATAAATTAGAAACCAAGAAAGTGTCAGAGCTAAGAAGTGAAATTACTAGAATAGATGAAGAACAAGCCAGGCGTCCAAATGAAGTTCTCCACAGGAAAAGGCAGGCCCTGCATACAGAACTTAACATCTTAACAACTAAAGAAGCTGAACAACTTATTTTATTTATAAGTCTAGACAGCATTACTATGAACACGAAGAAAAAGCTAATAAGCTTTTAGCTCAACAAATTCACAAACAAGAAGTTCACAATGCAATACCAGTAATCACCAACAAGAATGGAGAAGAAATTATTGACCATAAAAATATAATGCACACATTTAGAGATTATTATAAGTCTTTATATTCTACTGAGCCCAAAGAAGACAACACACAATCTAATGCATTTCTGGATACATCACAGATACCACAAATAGATGCTTTAAGTGCTGAGGAACTGGATAAACCTCTAACGCTAACAGAATTACTAGATGCTATAAAGTCACTACAAAGCGGGAAATCATCAGGGGCCTCATGTATAAACGGTGCGTACGCACAGAAATGTTGCGTACGAACCTTTCCACGCTCAAATCGCGATGTATAAAACCTAAACTTGCCGTAAAGCCACGCACATTTCCACGGTAACTCATACCTTGGCGTACGCAATTTCTCCGCTCGGTTTTGCAGACTGGCGGCACCCAGCGTCAAAGCAGTGCTACTGTTCCTGTGTGGTTACTCTTTCTTAGATCCACATCCACGGCGGCGGCTTTATCAAATACACTGAAATTAACCGCATATCGTTCATAAATTTAATGCATCTGATTGTAATTAACCTGTAACAATATAATGGTCCACAGAATGGTCAAACTACTGTTCCTGTGTGCTCATCCTTTCTTTCTTAGTTCCACATTCCTGACGCGGCTTTATAAATACACTGAAATTAACTGCATATTGTTTATTAGTGTAATGCATCTGATTGTAATTAACCTGTAGCAATGTAATGGGCCAGGGAATAGCCATAGTATTCCAAATACCAAACTTCTTTAGCGTTGTTATGCTCACTGCATCTTGTTCTTCTTTTTGCTGTTCCCGTTAAGGGTTGCCACTGCGGATCATCTTTTTCCATATTACTCTCACTGCACCACTCGGAGTATTTATATCACTGTATCTGAGTGTGAATCATAGCAGCAGATGATCGGAAAGAGAATTATCAGTATACAGTTTCAAGTACACACTACCTCAACCACGGCAAAAAGCGTCAAACCCTTTCCTGTACGGACCTCGCGTTTCAGAAACAGTTTCATCCCAAGAACTATAAACGCACTCAATCAGTCCATCAAGTGCTCCTTGTAGAACTGTTTATACTTATAAGTACAATCACCTCACTGTAAACTTACACTACAGTTATAATATTGCACAACCTGCGCTACTTTATAAAGCGCGTATGATGACAATATCATTTTTAAGATGAAATGCAGCAAACTTTGTTGCTTATAGTATACAGATAAAACTTTAACTTCATTTAAATAATCTGTATTGTTAATAATTAAACATGTGAGGACATGGTGCCGCAGCTTATAGCTAGTTCAAGGATAGCTCCTGCCTTGCGCTGTATTCTTGCTGGTGCTGACGCGACACTGGAAGGATAGACGAATAGAATAATTAAACATGTACTACGAAGATATTTCAATGTTCCTTAAAAGTTTTGAAGAATCGGCGTTCTAAGCTTACAAATGGCTTAACGTCTATTACAGAGCTGATTGTGTGGCGATTGGAGAAAGAAAAGTATGGACAGGAATTGGAGGTTAGTACGTTTGAAAGAGACAGTACTTCTGTAATAAATTATTTCATCGAAGGTCGCACATGGTGCAGCAAGCATCTTGTGTGAGATATGAACAATCACTGCGCCACCGTGTTCCCATGTTTAATAACATGTTTTCATTCCTATCATCATGAAAATGATACCACGTATACATCTCAGTATTTTAATTATTCAGAGAGCTGTAATATCTCGAATGTAATGCATTCAGTGTCCTGTCGGAGAAAGAGAAAGAACGGAAGCACGTAGTGATTCACACACACAGAGCACATAGAAGATCAAACACAGAACAAAGCATTTAACATGCTACTTGAGAAACTAGTAAAATAAACGATTTTAAGATGAAGTTTATGATGTTCTACTTTAATGGCAAAATAAACTACGTGATTAAAGTGGAAATTTCGAGATTAAAGTTGACATTTCGTGCTTTTTCCCACTGTGTGCCTATGTTTTTTGTTTGTACCCTAATACGCTTTCATATGACACTCAGACGGTGGGCTACGACTCGCCTTTTCACGGCGACTTTGATATATAATTTTTTTTTTATTTCAGGC
Organism: Erpetoichthys calabaricus; assembly: GCF_900747795.2. NCBI lineage: Eukaryota > Metazoa > Chordata > Cladistia > Polypteriformes > Polypteridae > Erpetoichthys > Erpetoichthys calabaricus. The sequence continues at coordinate 44,635,348 of NC_041405.2, forward strand.
ACTGTGCGACTTTGTGAATTTGATCTTTCGAGTTTTTCCGACACACTGTCACTCGCTTATACCACTGTTTAAACCAACAAATAGTACGTTTTTCCTTTGCTTCCACTTGGTATTCGCTGAAATTCTTATTTTTTCCCCTGTGCTTTTCCCATTGTCTTTTCACAGAAGGCTATTTATATTGATTTGCATATTCAAAGAGGCGTAATTCTGGGAGGAGTTGGGGTGGGACAGAAGGCACGTGCGTTACTTTTCACGCTGATCGGGATTTATGTAGTGGAAGAACGTGAAAGTATGCGTGCGCACAGATTCCTGCATCTGGATTTTTCTGTGCGTACGCACAATCCCGCTTTTGTGCTTACGCCATGTTATAGTGTGAGTTCTACGCACGGCGTTATACATGAGGCCCCAGGTCCTGATGGTTACCCCGTAGAATTTTATAAGAAATTCTCCACTCAGCTAGCTCCCCTCTTATTGGCAACATTTACAGAAGCTAGAGACAACCAAATACTACCTCAAACATTTCGACAAGCATTAATCACCATCTTTCCTAAACAAACTAAGGACTTGTTACAATGTGCATCATACAGACCAATTTCACTCCTGAATAATGATGTTAAGATACTCTCAAAAATCCTAGCTAGAAGGATGGAGAAAGTGCTGCCCTCGGTAATATCACAGGATCAAACTGGATTTATTAAAGGTTGACACCTATCCTCAAATCTCCGACGCTTGTTTAATGTTATATATTCACCAGCAAAATCAAACACCCCAGAGATATTACTATCATTAGACGCAGAAAAAGCATTTGATATGATTGAATGGAATTACCATTTCACTGCATTGGAGAAATTTGGGTTTGGCCCGAATATTTGTGCATGGATCAAACTACTGTATACCAATCCAGAAGCTTCAGTTTGTATTAATAACATTTGCTCAGACTACTTTAAACTAGAACGTGGTACCAGACAAGGATGTCCCTTGTCGCCACTGTTGTTTGCAATCGCTATTGAACCACTGGCGGTTCACTGCCGAAATTCTTATCAGATAAAGGGGATTGTCAGAGAAGGACTGGAACAGAAAATTTCTCTATATGCAGATGATATGGTCTTATATATATCAGACCCAGAAAACACTGTCCCTGCTGTTTTAACAGCAGTAACAGAATTTCAAAAGATATCTGGTCTTAGAATTAATCTAAATAAAAGTATACTCTTTCCAGTGAATTCACAAGCATATAATATTAGATTAGACACCCTACCTTTTACCATAGCAGATCAGTTTAAATACCTAGGGGTAAATATCACAAGTAAACATAAAGCTCTTTATCAACAAAATTTTGGCGTCTGTATGGAAAAAATTAAGCAAGACTTGCATAGATGGTCAACCCTTCATCTCACTCTAGCCGGAAGAATTAACATTGTTAAGATGAATATCCTTCCTAAACTTCTCTTTTTATTTCAAAACATTCCAATATATATCAATAAATCGTTTTTTAAACAGTTAGATTCAACAATACCCTCATTCATTTGGAACTCAAAACACCCACGTATCCGAAGAGCGACCCTACAAAGACCTCAGGCAGAAGGTGGCATGGCTTTACCTAATTTTCAGTTTTATTACTGGGCAGCAAACATACAAGCCATAAAAACCTAGACACAAATAAATGAACATACACAGGCTTGGTCCGCAATAGAAGTAAAATCCTGTAGTACTTCTTTATATTACCTGCTCTGCTCTCCAATAAATGCAAGTTATCGCAAATATACTAATAACCTAATTGTGCTTTACTCACTCAGAATATGGAACCAACTTAGAAAGCATTTTAAGATGGAAAATCTTTTATCAGTGGCACCGCTGTAAGAGAGCCACCTCTTTCAACCTTTGCAAGTATATCCAGTTTTTAATACCTGGAAAAGTTTTGGGATTAAAATGCTCAGAGATCTTTATATAGACAACATATTTACATCTTTTGAACAGTTACGTTCAAAATTCAACCTCCCAGCTACACATTTCTTTTACTATCTTCAAATTAGAAATTTTGTTAAACAGAAATTGCCAGATTTCCCCCACCTTGCACCCTCCACAATGCTGGAAAAAATACTGCTCAATTTCGAGGAATTAAACACTATTTCCGCAATATATAAAATCTTATTAGAGTCCCTACCTTTCAAAGATCCAAGAGGACATTGGGAAGAAGATCTCTTAATCAATATATCAGAAAAGGAGTGGAAGGTAGCAAAACAGAGAATTCACTCGAGTTCTATATACGCAAAGCATAGAATTATTCAACTAAAAATTATATATTGAGCTCATCTGTCTCGCTTAAAACTGTCCAAAATGTTTCCAGGGCAAGATCCAACCTGCGAACGCTGCAACCAAGCTCCTGCCTCACTGGGTCACATGTTCTGGGCCTGCACCAAACTAACATCATTTTGGACAAAAATGTTTAAGTGCCTTTCAGACAGCCTTGGTATCACAATCCCTCCTAACCCATTAACAGCTGTGTTCGGTGTTCTTCCAGATGGACTTGAATTGGAGAAGGACAAGCAAACGGTGATTGCATTCACTACACTTTTGGCACGCAGACTTATTTTGTTAAATTGGAAGAATCCTAATTCTCCTCCTATAAGTCAGTGGGAAACCGATGTTTTATATTATTTGAAATTGGAAAAAATCAAATTCTCAGAGGATCTGTACAAAATGTTTTCAAAACCTGGCAGGATTTAATCAATATTATTTTAGAATAAGAGAAATAACTATTACCGCATTCAACTCCCTTCTCCATCTCTTATTTACATATATATTTACTTCTCCCTTTCCTTTGTTTAATTTTGCCTTATTAAAAAGCCGTAAGCAATTTTCCTTTAGCTAAGCTCTCCTTCTCAGGGGTGGGGTTTGATTTGTCTTCAATTTTGTTGTGTTATAAATTGATCTGTTTGTATGGAATGATTACAATGAAAATTAATAAAATAAAAATATAAAAAAAAAAAGTGTTTTTAGCGAACAGTTCCTAGCACTATAGCGCGAACTATTGCAGTGTTAGTTTTCTCTGTTGTTCAAGGTTTTCTCAGTGTTATTCAATGTATTTACATTTAGTTTACCATTACGCTGTGCATTCTATGGTATAATTAACTATATTTGTGCTTAAAAACTAAAAAAATATATATATATACATACAGTTTGTACGGTCTGGAACGGATTAATTGTATTTACATACAATCCTATGGGAGAAATTGCTTCAGTTCACGACCAACTCGGTTTACAACCAGAGTTTTGGAACGAATTATGGTCGTAAACCGAGGTTCCACTGTACGTGTTTTTCTTTTTTTTTTGTTTTTTTGGTGAATCCACATTAATTTTCATAAACAAGAACCCACATCTGGTAGCTGGGACTTGTAGTTACTTGTTTAAGAGATTGTCATTAAAAGCATTGCACTCAACTTATTTGGAAGCCTTTCAACTGTATTTATCAATCAGTACTAATATCGTTTTACAGATGGTGGCTTTGTTTGCCTGACCAAGTTGACATATGAGTTATCTAAAGTCAGGTTTTTAAAAATGGAGGAATAAAAAGAGAATATATATTGTTAATGGAACTTTGTAGTCCAGTTACCAGTAAGCCTTGGATATCTAATATTTTTTAATCCTAATTTCTGTACCATTTATATTATGCCACCTCCTAAAAAAATTAGATATTTTATTTTTATGCTCTGTACATAAGAGTTAATGTATATGTCACATGTCTCACCTTACTGCAGGGGTGCCCAAAGCGTTGATCGCGATCGACCGGTAGACTGGAAAGGTAGTCCAGGTAGATCGCATTTAATTTAAAAAAAAATTTTTTTAGATGTTAGTCTGTCGTATCCTCTATGGCATTTGCCACTTGATTGACATACAGCCAGTCTGAGGTCTCTTTTCTTCTAACACATGGGTCATCCCGCGCACACAATCAAATGCGCAAGTTACTGCAAAACTCCGGCTATCTATGTGATCTAGTTAGCCTTCCAATTTATATCGACTAAAGAAGGGGTATGAAAAAAAAATTGGTGTCTGGAAATGTGGAATTGGAAGAGGAAGTTTTTTCTCACAATGTCACAATCGAAGTGCATTTGTCTGATCTGTCAATCTATCATTGCTATTTCAAAGAAGGAATATGTGGAAAGGCACTGTTCATAAAAACTACGAAACTGACTTCCTTCCTAAAAGCGATCTGACCAGCATATTAAATGAGCTTAATTTACAGCTGCAAGGAAAAGACAAAACCATGGTCAATATGATTAGCTCAGTTAATGCTTTCAAACGAAAAACTGCAACATCTGTCCTCAAAGCTACAGCGCCATGATTTGGGGAACATCCTGTCTCCATCCATCCTGTCTCCATAGCTGCAACTTTGCAGATAAGGAAGTTGCACTATGAGTACGGCAGGCAAGATAGTACCCTCAAGCTCTGCAGGCAGTTTTCAGCCTTTTAAATTAAATATCAGAATAAGCTAAAAAGAGTCGACGCATGATGAATGTTTTAAAAATGTATTTTCAAAATCTGCAATTCAAAGGACCAGTCAAGAAAATAGAACATCTTACACTTGATAAGTAAATACAACAAAGATATCTACAGAGCATTTGTGAAAGGCATACTCTTTATAAATAAATAAATAAATAAATAAATAAAATCAGCAGTGGTCTCCCCTAGAATTTATCATATACTATATACAGTACATATACATATATTTTTATCCATATTACTAACCGAGAATGCTAAACCGGATGGACGCAGGGACATCCGGCCATGGGCCGTAGCCGCAAAAAGACGTACTGCGCAGGCGCAAGAAAGGGCCGCGAGAGGCGGATGAGGGGCCGCGAGAGGCGGACAAGACCACAGAAAAAAGGAGTGAGCAAAGAAAAAAGAGGACAAAGAAATGAGACGCCGCAAGCACAGAAAAAAGGAAAAGGCAAAGAAAAAAGTAGTCAAAGGCAGGCACCGCACGAAACCCATTGCACACGAAACTAGCACACAAAAAAAAAAAGAAGACGCTCGCGCACAACAGCAAGGCTCCCCCCCCCCACAGGCACCGGACGGGATACACACCAAGAGGGGGATTTAACAAGCCCCTGGAACACAAAAAAAAAGAACACAAAACCACCCCACACACCCTACAAGCAACGGACGGGACACACACAAAGAGGGGGATTCAACAAGCCCCTGGAACACAAAACGAAAGAAGACGCTCGCGCAACAACAATCCTCACCCACCCCCCCCCCCCATCAATAAGAAGTGACACCCAAAGCCACATATCTAAAGGAAACGTCCATATTAAACATACGTCATCTCAAAACCTTCACACTAGGCAGCATAGGTGGATCTCCTTAAAATAAAGCACTATTAACCGTTCAACTGGAGACAAGGCTCCATATTAACAGTGAGTGCGATCCTCCTTATTACTTATCCATATTTCGCACGCTGAGGAACAAACAAGTCATGCATACACGGTCACGGGTACAAAACGATTCGGATCGGATAACGGGACGAAACACACGAACATGAATGAAACCAAAAAAATACACGGGGGTGCATACAACGCGCTTCGGAAAATACGTGAGAAAAAATGTCTCGGATCAAAAAACGCAAAGCTCAAGTAACCCCGTTACAGAGACGTGCCCAAATGGACAGACACATTGAACGTAGACGCATACAGCGCGCGTCTCAAAGTGCTGCATCGAAACAAGCACGATTTCAAAAGAAAGAGCTCGCGTGTCAGACATACAAAAAAGGGAGCAAAGCAACGCGCATATGACCGGCCAGAAAACAAGCAAGCAAGACTCCAAAAGCAGAAAGCTCAACTGACCGACATACAAAAACGGACAAGGCACGATACAAACAATGCACGACGTAGAGTGAAACGGACTTTGCGCAAAGCGGAGGCGGATCAATTAAAAATCAAATAGCGCGTCACAAATAATGGACATGCAACAACGCGGCACTCAAACACCACAAACAAAACATGCCCGTTGCAGACATCAACGCCAGACACCTGCTAAATGCTTACGCCAGTTGGCTGACAACGCTTTCAATAATGAGTCCACTATTGAGGAAAATTCATTGGGATTAATGAATGTCATTTGCAATCATTGTCATTCACTTAACTTCACAGAAGAAACAACTGGCAATACAAATAATGAATTTACACGTTGTTGTCAAAAGGGGCAGATTAGACTGCCTCCTTTACATTCATATCCTGAATATCTACAGAAGCTTCTAACTAACGATGTGCCTGAAAGTAAAAACTTTATGAACTGCATTAGATCCTACAATAGTTCATTTGCTTTTGCATCTACCGGAGTACATATTAGGCCACCAAAAGGCAATGGCCCATACTGCTTTCGCATATGTGGTTAACACAACGCACTATATTATGTCCAAAAAATATTAATGTTAATCACATTAATAACCAGGTCATTTCATTACTTCCTGGAGAGACACGGCTCTTTCTAAGCTCTGACAAAGTTGACTCTGATGACGACAATGAACATCTCAATTTCCCCTTACAATATTTGAACACTATTAAGCCGGACGGATGACCACAACACAACCTTACCCTTAAAAACGGAACAATAATCATGCTATTAAGAAACCTTAACACTAAACAGGGTTTACGCAATGGCACACGGTTAGTCGTCAACACCATAACACACGATGTTATTCAAGCTACAGTTCTTTCAGATTCACATGCTAACAATACTGTTCTCATTCTTGGAATTGACCTTACGAGTTCTGACCTAGAATTACCTTTTACATTGAAACACCGACAGTTCCCCATTAAACCTGCATTTGCCATGACCATCAACAAATCACAAGGACAAACCATGGACAAGGTTGGCATCTACCTCTCTGAACCCGTTTTTGGACATGGACAACTTTATGTTGCCTTCTCATGTGTTCGACGTTCATCTCACGTTAAAGTTAAAGTTAAAAATGATCCATGCCAAGGAAGACTCATTCAAAGACAAGACACCATCTTTACTACTAATGTTGTATACAAAGAAATATTCCAATAAAACATTACTCTATGCCAAACACTCTATTTTGTATTTATATAGGCATCATCCAAACCTGCACACTATTCTATATCTAATTCATACATCTCACTCTTTGTCATGCCCCAACACCAGGGGTTGGCGAGCGAAGCGAGCAGGGGGCGGAGCCCCCTAGTATTATGCATATTAAAGAACCATCAACAACAAATCAAATTAATAATATATTGAATAGTTATTATAAAAGTAAAGTTGAATAAATCAGACTGCAGCTGCATGAATAAAAGGTAAAGTACCACTTTCCGGTTAACAGAAATAACTCAAAACGTTAACAGAAATAACTCAAAAGCTGATGGAAATCTACATTTTCTACCTAATACTTGTATGCAAAATTTGGTTGACCTAAGTGAAAGCGTACTCAAGTTATCGTGTTTACATTTTTACATACACAAACACAGACAGACACATGGACTCGGGGAAGTCTAAAACGTTGGGATTCATCGAAATCTCGACATTGGATCTTTGGACGATTACAATACTTTCCCTATACTTCGTAATCGAGAAAGTAAAAAGGGCAATGACACTAAACTGTAATTAAAATGAATTAAACAAAAAACACAAATATGATTGAAGGTCTTTGCAAAGTGCATAAAGTAGGACTGCACAATTATATTTTAACTCTTTTAGGGCTATTTTTTTTTTGTTTCTTTTCTCCCAGGGCTGAATATTTTTCCAAAAACTAACTTTTTTAAAAAAAAGAACACAAAGCAATTGAAATCAACAAAAAATATTTACTTTTGACAAATGTTACTGTCTTGCATGTTGTATGAGCCTGCATACTCTATGATTTCACATACATATCACATACATTTTACACAGCAAAGTCCTGCGAAATCTGATCTCGCTCAAAGCAGCCAATTTCAGTCATTGCCACATTGTACTGCTTACAATATGTGTTGCTTTGGTGTCTACTTTTCAATTGTCTGTTGCTGCACTTTCTCACATATATTGCTAGTGTGTACTGTAGAGAGACAAGTCACCCGTCTGCCATCGTGCCATGCCACTGCCACCAAGTTATCCGCCCGCATAAAAACCGTATTGTCACCTCTTTTCATCTTCAGCCTGTCTGGCTTCAACTGTGAAGCCATGTGTATCCTGTTCACCCTCACTGTGCCACAAGCTCCAATTCCTCTGCTCTGTAGCTCCATGAACAATTCTGGGCATGTGTAAAAATTGTCCATGTACACAACATGACCCAAATGTTCATAGCCCTGAAGCAGCTCCAGCACAACCTGACTTGTCAAGGGACAGTTCTCTCTTTGAAAGAAATACTTTCCTGTATATGTAATTACTTTCAGGCAGAAACCAGTGTTTGCTTCTGCCAGTACAAAATCCTTTATGCCATACTTTGTGGGCTTGTCTGGCATTTATTTTCTGAAATTATTTAATCATAGATTCATGCACAGACAAATCACAGCCAGGCTGATAAAATTGTTTCTATGTTGGTTCCACAATGTCAAGCAGGGGCTGAACTTTATGCATGATGTTATAGCCTGGCTCACCCCATGGGATTTGCTTCTTTTTATTACAGAAGTGAATAAAACTTTGCAGCATCACATACCTATTATCACACTGCATAACCTGTCCAAAGCCACCAAGGGACAAAGCACGTTTGGACCAATGCTCCCTGAAGTTATATCACCAGTTCTGTCCCATCCCTATTTGTAATACCACAGCGCGCTTCATCTCGTCTTTTGTTGTGGGTTTCCACTTTGAAAAACGAGAATGCGATACAAGCGCAGCCCGCGATTCAAAAAATTTCTCTGCCTACCTGTTTGTCTCGTCTGACATTAGCTGAAAAGCAGCATCAGGAGAGAGCAGACTGAAGTAGTTCAGCAGCTGGTGATGTCGTGTCCAACAGCAAGCCATGCCGTCTTGTGCAGTCCGGTAGCTAGTTCGGCTCCCACGGATCAATGTCTGTGTATTCCTCCCACGCGAACCTTGCTGTAGATGCATCGGCTGCGCGAATGCGCTCTGCTGGCAGCGGATCAGCTGGCGCGGCATCGGCTGGTGTCCGATCAGCTGATGCCGGCTTCTCACTCTCTTGTTCGATCTCCTGATCACTGTCAATAAAATCCGATTCTGAAAAATCAGAGTCCGACTCCGCGATAATGTGCAAAACATTGTCTGCCGAGTGTTTTCTTTTCTGCACTTGCTTCGCTCCCTTGTGACATGTCGATGCCATCTTGCCATTTGTTTACATTTCACAACTCACGCACACGCAAGGATTAGTTGCCGAGTCAACGAGTCTAGCATTCCTCCAAGCACAGAGGGAATGCCTGCGACGTGACAGTGAGTTTTGTCGCCATTAACAGCTGATTGTCGCCCTCTATCCCTGGATGTCGACTTTTGTCGACATTTGCCCTCAACCCCTACTGTCAACAAAAGTCAACATCCACCCTAAAAGAGTTAATTGTGATTACTGTTGCAGCTGCCCTGATACAACAATGGTGAAAAGTGCTGATTACTACATTCAGTTTAGTACTTGCGCTCTGTCAGACAGTAAGCTTTCCCAGTTATGTACTGCTCTGAGCGGCAAATGAGCATTGTAACTGATCACAGATCCACTTCCTAAGCCCTAGCACATAGGCAAAATTGAAGCAATCCCTTCACATGAGTCATTACAGGTTACCATGCTGAAGCATTTGAAGAGCTCAGTTCCAAAATCAGCTAAGTACAAAAGAAAAATTTTGGATATAAATAGGAAAATCTGGGTCTATAAGCAGATTTTGAAACTAAATCCCTAAAACTATAGCGCTACACTGTTGCAGTTAGCAGGTTTTGAAGCTCAAACATATTTTCAGCGCATGACCAACTGCATGAAAAGTCACAATCACGTGTTCACTAAATT
>NC_041405.2:44652787-44752787 GCF_900747795.2 Erpetoichthys calabaricus
ATCAACTGGGCAAACCAACTGAGGAAGCATGTACCAGAAATTAAAAGACCTATTGTCCGCAGAAACCCGCGAAGCAGCGAAAAATCCGCGATATATATTTAAATATGCTTACATATAAAATCCGCGATGGAGTGAAGCCGCGAAAGGCGAAGCGCGATATAGCGAGGGATCACTGTATATATATACCATCCAAGGGGAAAGTGTATCGTCTGTAGTGGGAAGCAGGGTGGGGCCCTCCTTACTTGCTTGCCTGCCAGCCAGCCAGCCTCCATTCGAATCGGTCTACCTCTGGCCACGTTTTGGAGAGAACCTTGCTTTCGCTTAGCTAGCAATACCTGTTTATTGATTTTTTTTTTTTTTTTTTTTAAAGTTGACCTGTTTCACTACTATGCGGGAGGAGCTATGGGGGACAAGTAGTATATGTAATAATGGATATTGGCAATAAAAACTAATTAAATGTAAATATACATGCACTGATGGGCTTTAATCATTTTAAATTATTAATTTTTTTTTCTGTTGAAATATACATTTACTACATTTATACAGGTGTTTCTGCCAGACATTTGTAATTTTTGAGTTGTATTTATAAATAAGGAATACCATTTACAAACCTACCTACCAAATCTGCTTTAATGTATCCAGACCATTTCCGATTCCTTTTTTCTTACTTTTTTACTCCACTTTCTTTAAAGTAGTGGCTAATATTCCAAACATCTGTTGCTCTCTGATAAAACAAGCTTCTACTCACTGTTCATTGTTTACACTGCAGGAAGTTTGCTGCAAAAAAAAAAAAAGCAACAAGATCTAACATATTGCCTTGCGTAAAGGAGCACTACAACTTAATTACCATAATGCTTAGAAAAGCAGAGGATGAAAATAGTGGATTTTGTGATCGGGCAATTTACCGATCACCATTTGTGTCCTTTTTAGTGAAAATATTTGGCGGCTGATCAATCGGAGCATTGTTAGTGCGTGCCATTGTGGCTGTACTGTTGCAATTTTGCTGTATCTTACAGAGCTCCAGACTGCAACTAAAATGGTTGTAATTGAGACCAGAAATCAGCTTTCGCAATTACAATTTCTACTTGGCTCACCAGTGGCAAAGGAAATCAGACGCAAAAGGCCATTTTTTTTATTATGGAGCGTATGTACTGTTAACATATGTGTTGGTACAGGCACCACCTTGGATAGCCATGATCTGCATAAATTTTGGTTAATACTTCACGCTGAGTATGAGGGACTCAAAGTGAAAATTATGCCCATCTTGGAGACATATGCGTGAAAATATTTCTGAAGTTCACGCTGTGGCTGATGCAGCGGCTATGTATATCAAAGGGTGAACGTCAACAAGAGGCTGGTTATGGTTGTACAAGAATAATGAATGAAGGGCTGAATAAGACAACTGGTTGTCAAAACAAAAGGCATGCAAAATGTTTTAAATTCATCTACTCATTATGTCGGTCCCCTGTTATGAAGATATCTGTGCCCTGTGGAATTCAGTTGTCCCTTCTGATTTGGTGCAGGCGCACTATGGTGTGATTGTTCCGGATCTCCTCATGCTCGCGCATCTTAGCGTACAATTTCTTTTTTGATTTGATGCATGTTCCATGCAAAATACTGGCCTGTCTGTCAGTAAACATGTACTTGCAGCTGCCTACCCACAGTTTCCTCACTCACAGCAATGTCATGAAGTCTGTGTTTCAAGGTGGCGGGTGTATTACATGTTAGTGTGTTTTACTGGGGTGCTCTGTGTTTGAGGGCAGGCAGTAGTCTTTGTTAAAATGGTATTTATAAATGACACTTTGTTAGTTGTTCAGTCATTTTGGTGTGCACACTAAATGTTCTGTTACCAATAAATTCTTCAATTGGAGCTCATCAACAAAGAAACAAGGAAAATAAGATTTAGTAAAAAAATAAATTTTAATTATTCTTAATAATTCATTACTTGACACCCAAGAACTCTGAAAGAGATTTTGAAGACAAATAATTAAAATAAATATTTTAATCTACTTTCACACTATATGTGGTGCCTTGCTCTTGACCATTTATTCAGGTATTTTTTCTGTAGGGGGAAAAAGAGAAAAAAAAAAAAACAGTTTCCTTTGGAAAGGTTTTGTTTTGGAACTCCAAAGTTTACCTATGTTACAAGTGATTAATTCTATGTGTCTGTAATGACTACCCTTCTAAATTGGGGGAGGATTTCATTTTCACAGTAGGCATCATTATCCTGTAGAATTCTTTTTCCTGTATATTACATGCACGATCGATCACAACAGATTAAAACTGATCAAACTGTGTAGGTAAAATGCTGCATAGTGTCTTTAATAAGCCCATCAGGCAGTCTTTCTACTGTGTGCCTTCATCCTTTCCAGCAGAGGGAACGCTCATTTCCACAGCTGAGCCTTTGCTGTAGAAATGCATGCCCTTGTAAGTTGCTTGCAAAATGAACGCTGTATAGCTAAACTTGTTTGAAATGTATTCTAAAAAACTGTAGACAGTCATCTATATCCATTTCATATATAATATTCCTCTCCATTCCATCCACTTTAGGGGATACTCCTTTTCCACAGCTGAGCCTTTGTTGTTGAAATGCTTTTCTGAGCTAAATATTTTTAAAAGAATTTAGGAAGTTGTTTGTACCTTTTTTCCCCCTCTACTGTGCTGTTTTTTCTGTCCACTGGAATGGTCACTTATTGGCCCAGCTGGAGCAGAGCTATGAAAATGCGTGTCCCCTGTCTTTTGCTTACAAAATTAACACTGGACTGCTAAAATACTTCAAAGTGTATTTTAAAAGGTTGTAGAAAGTCTTCTTTGTCACTGTAACGTCTCGTCCACTGGGGGAGGGTACTCATTTCAATAGTTGGAGCAAAGCTGTACAAATGTGTGCCCTCTGCCTTCTTTGATTTTGATTCAAAATGTAGCAGCTATTGATAGTTGTGTTCTTACAACTAAGGTGCTATCAGATAGACCATTAAAGAATGGAAAGTTGCAGGAGTTTCTGCAGCACACTGGGCTAAAATCAATTGCTCAGCCTAAAAATCTGGTGCCCCAGGATAGCTCACAGATCATGCAACTGGATAGCCACTATGAAAATATGAGGGGTAATACACAACAAGGAAGCTCACATGGGTTTGAGATCATTTGTTGCTTCTCAGTCTTCTTTCATGATTCATGGCCAGATGATTTAGCCACTTTTGGAGAAGATGAGACATTTTAACTGGTATCAATTAAGTCTTGCTGAAAATTGCATGTAATGTCTAGGAATGGCGATTGCTAAATGTTCTCATTAAAGGCCAATTCTCAGACAAGTCTTATAATAGTGGGAAGTCTTACTGACAATAGAGCTTTATCTAATATATAAAGCAGAGTCAATGTTTGTTAGTCCGCCACACAAAACTGCACCGGGCGTCCAATCGCCACCAAACTGGGGATGGGGCTCCTTTGTGACCAGGAGGAGGTCATAGGGTATGTATGGTTGGGGAAAAATGTTTGTGGTGAAGCGCAGAGCACCTTTTCACCGACACAAAGTTCAGCACAGGTCCCCGTACTTATCATTGACAAGATGGCCGCATGTTGCAACAGACATTAACTGCGGCACATTTGGTCCCTGTGTGTTGCTCTTTACTCATGTTTCTTTAAATTGCCGAGAGATGCCTGAAGTGTCCCAAGTATGAGAAGGCCAACTGCTTTCATTGGGTGAAGGGGAACTGCCGTATGGATGTAAAACATCAGCGACCCAGTGTGCATGACTGGCTTTCCGTATTTGTGGTGCTATTTGCTCGCTTTCCGACTCATAGTTCAATTTCACTGTTGGTCTTTCTGACTGACTGGTGCTATTGGTTCGCTTACCGACGTATTGTATATAAGGTACATTCATCTCACTGTGGTGTTTATTCCATATGTTATACCATGTAACACATTATGATTGTCCTGCTTTTCGCTAATATACCCATGCCACTGAAAAAAACACGTAGAATTGGAACATCCACTTCCTATGCCAGAAAAAATCTATTTCAGGGGCATCTGAAACGCGACACCAGACAGAATCCAGAGTACTTCCGGCAGACACTTCCCATTATTCCAAGATCAGCACCTGCTGATGAGATGAATGCATGTCTTAAAGCATCGCACCTCTGGAAATACGTCAGAAACATTTCGTTCACAACAAACATGACACCTCATTTGTGTCGTGACACCTTTGCTGAATTGTTCTCTAAACAATTGCTTATGCTAAGAGATGGGAAGGTTCCTATACATAGTAACACCGGGCTGGTTGAATTTGAAAGATCCTTTAAAAATATTGTTCCAAGTGTTCAGCAGCTACAAGAAAAAGTTTTCCCCAATATTCAAGTGAATTATAAAACACATGAATGGCTATCTCAAAGAGCTCTTTTAGCTCCCAAGAATGACAGTGTCAAGAAAATAACTATTCACATCCAACAGATAATTCCAGGCAGCCCTAAAAGTTACAAATCTATCTACACTTTCATAGACCCTGCTCAAGCTGTGTTACAGGTTGCACAAGATGTGAAGATGTTTTCATATCAAGAATTCCACTGATTCCGAATGATTTAACCTTTGATTTCAAACGGCTACAATTTCCTGTTTGTTTGGCTTTTTAAGGATCAAACACAATCATTCCAAGTTAAAAGCATCAATTTGGAAATTCCATGCTTTTCACATGGACGACTCTACATACCATGTTCTAGAGTGGGCAATCCTCAGAATTTGTTCATTTTTTCACCACAAGACAAAACAAAAAATATACTGTATCCAAAGGCTCTGGAATGACCACTTATATTGCCTATTACATTAAAATGTCAATCAGAAAACTGTTCTATTTCTATGTTCTGTTTCTTTCATTTGGGAAATTCACCAGTTATAGATTCCCGGGCAATGCCGGGTACTCCTGCTAGTTAGACATATTTCCACGATATTCAATACTTTTTTGAGATCATGCATCTTCTACCTATTTCAGCAGCTCAGTGTGAACATGGCATTCTCTGCAGAGCTCTGTGAGGTCAAATAGACTAAACTATGCTTCTAGAATAGTGTTTCTTAAACTTTGGGTCATTGATGTGTTTTTGATGGGTTGCCATGTGATTGTGTAGTAAATTAGCTGAGTTTGTCCAAATGTGAATTTTGTGATATATTGCCCTCTTTTTTTATTGTAGTAGCATGAGATCTGAGACGTATCCTATTGTGACAGGAATACAGTGTCACTTAGCCAGGCTGCTGTATTGGTAAAATGATTATTTTGCTGGTGTGTCATGTGTACCCTATGTTTCCTCTTCTTTAATTGGACAATGAATGTTCTCTCACCCCTGCTGTGCTTCAGAATGCATTAGAAGAGACTCTCAGTGAAAGTTTTATGGAATTACTGTGGGTGTTGGTGAGTGAGCAGTGCTGTATTTCATTTTGTCTTGAAATGATTAGTGTGTGCTTGGTGTGTGGGTGTGTTTGTGTGTGTCCTGCGGTGGGTTGGCACCCTGCCCGGGATTGGTTCCCTGCCTTGTGCCCTGTGTTGGCTGGGATTGGCTCCAGCAGACCCCCGTGACCCTGTGTTCGGATTCAGCGGGTTGGAAAATGGATGGATGGATGGATGATTGGCAGCTTGCAGTTGTTCCCAGTGTCTCTAGACTCATTTGTCCTACTTGGTTGCACTATAAACAATGTTGTTTAGACATCACAGAAAGCTTTCATTTCTTTTCTACAAAAATATAATAAATATTCCCCAAGAAACTGTCACTCCTCTCAGAGTTAAACTGACATTACCAACAAGCAAAGATAACATATTAGAAAGTGGGGAAGACAGGAGAAAATGACACAGACAGGCTTGTGAGATTAAGACACACAGTGCTAGATTAAAATGTTGAAATGAAAGTAATGGATGCAGCACAGGGAGGTGAAGATTTTCATGATGTTGTGGAGGGTTGACTCACTAGGTTTTAGTAAGCTATGGGTAATTCCTTGTCAAATTATCACACTTTTGCATCTGATCGTCTCAGATTTTTAAGAAAACTTGATATGCTAATTTGGTCATACGAGTAACTCGTGGAACTGAAATTGCACGTGTCTTGGATCGATTTTTAAGGAAGATTTAAGCTAACAAAGTTTGAACTTATTGGGGTGTGATGGGGGAGTGGGGGGTGGTTATGACTTTGACTGGCTGTATCTACCTAAATATAAGTTTGCACAAAAATGGAAACATTGTGTCCGAGACAGAATTACAGGATCACCCGTGTCTCAGTTTAAGGTCAGGTCAGCGTATCTACAGAAATTGCTGTTTGAGACTATCAATAGATCTGTCAGTCTGACTCTTCCAGTAGTGACTTAGCAGACCCTCCAGATCCTGAGCCAATGGCTGGTTCTTCAACAGGTAGAAGTTACCTTTCTAGGATGTGTTGAAGAAACAATGCCCAGCCCTGTGGAGTCCTCATGGACCATCTCCATCCCATTCATTCCCATACCGTCCTGACACACTTGACATGGATCATCAGGATGTGCTTTTAGTAATTGAACCTGTGATGAAAACAGGACGGACATACACAGTTTCAAGCAAAGACACAATAGCTGCATCAAAGACTCTAATGGAGTATAAATTGGGAGTGTAACCATTGTTTATGTTCTTACATCCCCACCTTACCATTCAGAGAGTACAGCTTGTACATAATTTATTCATGATTCCACCCAGGCTGAATTTATTTCCTCCCTCTAGTGGTCTAAGAGCCAGCCTGGTCTCAGTTTAGTTTTTGTGTTCGTTTTTCATGTTTATGAGGAAAGGCTTGATTTGTATTTTCTGAAAACATACACTGGAAAGAGTGCATTACCTCAAATACGATTTACTTAATTCAAGGCCCTTTTTTTTAGTAGGCCAGTGTCTCTCAAGAAGTCAAAAGTATGAGTGAAAACTGAAAAGAAAAGCTAAAACTTTTATTTTACCATTACTTCTATTTTGTTTTAATTACTTTGGTATTATTGTCTTTTTTATTAATTTTTTAACCGAAATATTTATTTTTATTTGAATTCAAATTATTTTTTCATTGGTGGTTCTGGCCTTAGTTTTCATGAATCCGAATAACCCTCTACCATTCACTGATTACTAACTGCTATTCAACAGCATTGTTAGGAATTGTGGTTTTGATGCAAACAGATAAGTAATGATATCTTGGCAACAACTCAAAAACCAAATTAACAAATTTTCTGGAGATGTTCATGACATTATAAGCTAGCTTTAGTTAAAAAAAAAAAAAAAAAAACTGATCAATTTTAAAGTATAGGTTTTATTGGTATTCAATTTATGATATAATTTATAATATAACATATAATTTTGGGGACAGCATAGTATTTACACAAAATAAAGATTTGGAAAAGAGCTTTAAAACAATATGGGATCCATTTTTGTTCAACTTATATTAGGTAGGTATAGCCAGTCAAAGTCATAATCCCCCTTCCCACCCCAATAAATTCAAACTTTGTTAGCTAAAATCTCCCTTATTATTGCTCCAAGACGCATGTAATTTCAACTCCATCGGTTACTCATATGACCAAATCAGCATTCCAAGTTTCGTTAAAATCTGTATTATGAGATCCAAAATTATGATCATTTGACATGTAATTACCCTTATATAAAGTCCCATGGCAGTGTTTTATGCTAAATGCAGTTTAAGCGGCCATGGACTGGACTGTGCCCCACTGGTATATTTGCCTTTACGACCTTCATTAAATCTAAATCTGAAACAGAGGAGCAAAGAAAATTTTATATTAAGTTGAACATGCCTCAGCGAATAGGAATTAATTCTCGTAACACTATTTTTAAAGTGGTTCAACAAATTTCATTCCATGGGTAATTTAAAGGACATGTTTTTTGGATCACTAAGGACTGTAAGGAAAATATCAATGTGTTAGACAGGCTGCAGAAAAGAACTGTCTGCATTAATAATCAACTGGAAGCATTAAACAATTCTGGACTTTCACTGAATTCTACTTCAAAATTTATCGTACCACCAGTATAAAAGAAAAAAAAATATTAAGAATAATTTAGCTGTGCCACTCAGCTTTTTTTCTAACAAAGTTTTGACATATTTTTTTCTAGTATGCCCACACTAGAAAGTCTAATGTTTCACTCTCGCTAAAGTATACTTTCTAATTTGTTTGCTTTCTGCTTGACTATAATCTCATTGCTGGCTTTCATGCCCATGATATTAAAATCACCTGTGCGAGAACACATTACATTTGTAAGTTCTTGTTGTGTCCGTCAGTGTCCAATTTGTTAAAGTACTTCGCATGCATTTTGAAGGTATACTGAAAACTTGTTTCCTCTGTAAACTGTATTGGGGGTGGGGGAGGGGCTTTTTTTTTTTTTTTAATATGTAATTGATTTAATCTTCATGTCGGCTTAATATTTAAATGGTTTTTATTCATATTGCTGTTATTAATTGTGTAGTTTACATGCCTTATTTTTATGTTTAAGTGGTAGATATCATTTTAGCACAGCATCTTACTGTTCATTTCCAAATCAGTGTTGAGACAAATGCTGAGTTAGCTGTGCTTTGGTGCATTAATGTCTGTCATCCTCTGCCTTTTGTTTGTTGTTTTCCCTTGGAAACATGGTTTTCATTTGTGATGAAAAAATGTTGTTAGAGTTGTCCAATCCATATTACTAAACGAGAATGGTAAACCGGATATGGACGCAGGGACCTGCCCGTGGACGCAAAAGACATACTGCGCAAGTACCACACAAAGCCCCCCCCCCCCAGAGTGAGATGGGAGAGACTACGCACGTGCGCAGGCGCCACACAAAGCCCCCCCCCAGAGCAAAACGGGAGAGACTACGAACCGTCAGAGTAGGAAACAAAGTAAAACGGCATAAAGAGGTTAAAGAACAGGGACAAACACATGCAGAGCAGGTTACAGAACAAAGCCCCCCTGCCCAGACTAAAACGAGAAAGACTACGAACCGTCTGACATGCCACAAGCAGGATAAAGCGAGGTCAGAAATAAAACACAGAGTAGGAAACAAGCCCCACCCCCCGACCCCCAAGGGCAAAACGGGAGAGACTACGAACCGTCAGAGTAGGAAACAAAGTAAAATGTCATAAAGAGGTTAAAGAACAGGGACAAACACATACAGAGCAGGTTATAGAACAAAGCCCCCCTGCCCAGAGTAAAACGACAGAGACTACGAACCGTCTGACATGCCGCAAGCAGAATAAAGCGAGGTCAGAAATAAAACAAAGTCAAACTTTATAAAGGGATTAAAGAACGGGGACGAACACATGGAGAGCGGGTTACAGATGATGAAAACTGGAATACAACAGCTTCAAAAAAACCTAGGCATGAAACACATGCACACCGAAATACAGAATATAAAAGGCAGAAACAACGACAGTTAAACGTCCACACCACACAGCGGGGGCGGACCTGGAAGGTGCAGGCGCCTACATCGTGCGTCAGAAGGCGCGGTAAAGTACAAAAGTCAAAGGCACCTACACAGCATGGTAAAAACCGACATAATACGGAAAGCGCAGGCGTCGCCGCCATATTGTGAGTGGCACTAATGCACGCAGGGACCTGCCCGTGGACGCAAAAGACACACTGCGCAAGTGCCACACAAACCCCCCCCCCCCCCCAGAGTGAAACGGGAGAGACTACGCACGTGTGCAGCCGCTACACAAAGCCCCCCCAGAGCAAAACGGGAGAGACTATGAATGATCAGAGTAGGAAACAAAGTAAAACGTCATAAAGAGGTTAAAGAACAGGGACAAACATGAAGAGCAGGTTACAGAACAAAGCCCCCCTGCCCAGAGTAAAACGAGAAAGACTACGAACCGTCTGACATGCCGCAAGCAGGATAAAGCAAGGTCAGAAATAAAACAGAGTAGGAAACAACCCATCCCCCCCCCCCAAAAAGAGCAAAACGGGACAGACTACGAACCGTCTGGCATGCCACAAGCAGAATAAAGAAGCGAGGTCAAAAATAAAACACAGAGTAGGAAACAGAGTCAAACTTTATAAAGGGATTAAAGAACGGGGACGAACACATGGAGAGCGGGTTACAGATGATGTAAACTAGAATGCAACAGCTTCAAAAAAACCTAGGCACGAAACACATGCACACTGAGATACAGAATATAAAAGGCAGAAACAACAACAGTTAAACGTCCACACCACACAGCGGGGGCGGACCCGCACGTGCGTCATCCTCGCACATGGCTGTCCAGCGGGCGCGGGTTCAAAACGCCGGGGGTAGGCGAGCGAAGCGAGCAGGGGGCGGAGCCCCCTTGTTATTGGTCTAATTACTAAAGGCAATGAAACTCCATATAGAAAAGTGGTGTCTCATCTTGTGTCTTGGTTTGCTTCCAACAACCTAGTGCTCAATACCATCAAGACAGTGGAAATGGTCATTGAATTTCGCAAACAGCAGTTACAACCTCTCCCACTAGAAACTGATGATCCTGTAGTCAATATAGTGGAGTCCTTCAAATTTTTGGGCACAACTATCACAAACACTCTCAACTGTGACATTAATAGCAGCAATTTTACTTTTTTCGCTGACTAAAGAAATTATACATTTCCCAGCCAATCCTAGTTCAGTTTTACAAAGCCATATAATTAAAAGTGTAATCACGTTTCCATTGTTGTCTGGTTTGGTTCAGCAACGGCACATTCCAAATCTAAATTACAGCGTGTTGTGAGGTCTGCTGAGAAAATAATTGGCTGTTCTGTTCCGTCTGTGGCAGATTTGTATACTGTACATCTCATGTCACTAACCATGTCAAAAGGATCACCATGGACTTGTCTCACCCAGCTTATCACTTATTCCTAAAACTTCCCTCTGGTAAATGTTTCAGGTCAATTAAAACTAAAACTAACACACACCTCAATAGTTTCTTTTCCAGAGCCATAGCCCTCCCAAACTAGTAATTTAGCCTGTCTTCTTTGTATATTCATGCATTCTGTCATATACTGTATGACAATGTGTGTTTACAGTGTATGTACATGTATTTATGTGCTCGTTCATACACACTATACATTCACACTTTCATTTTTACATCATCATTTGCATATCTCCTTTATAATTGTGTTTTTCTGCAACTTTGAAGGTTTTCATTTTAACTCATGCCATTTATGTTATTTGTATGTGATGTTATGCTCTGTTATAAGCAACTTCAAATCGTCCAAGTCAAATTCCTGTACATTAAAGTACTGGAGATTAAAAGTGATTCTGATTAAGTGTGAATCTCATTGTTTATTATTTGTAATTGTTGAACACTGATTACCTTTGTCTTTCATATTTGGTTATAACAGTAATTGTAGCTCGTATATGTTACATGAGAGAGAAAAATAGCTGTTTTTCCTTATGAATTAAAGATTCTAGAATTGTTATACTTTTATTTTTGAAAACCGAGCACTGAGCAGAGCATATCTGACCATCCATTTTTTTTGACTTCATCTTTTTCACTCCACATTTCTTTAGTGTAGTTTGTGGTGCTTTCATTTCAGACTAGACTTGCCATGTCTTCCTCTTCCACCTTTCCCTTTGGGGAGTTCATGTTTAATCTATTTTGGATTGAGAATGACTTGTGACTATACAGTGATCCCTCCTCGATTATGGGGGTTGTGTTCCAGAACCCCTCGTGAAAGGTTATTTTTATATATTTTAAGCCCTTGTAAACTCTCCCACACTCTTATAAACATTTCCAGCACAGTTATACAGCATAAACCCTTTATATTCTCTTAGATATTAGGTAAGATTCGTTGAAATTAAATATGTAAGCATAGTAAGTTTATATACTACGCACAAATATATCATTGAGGAGTTTTATTTAATACGTAATACAGTTTTTAACACATTGTATTAATAAATATTTTAACAAATTATTTTATATTTACTGTATATACAGTAATGCACTCGTTTTACTTACTTGCCCAGTTATATTATATATATATATATATATATTATGATTATTCCTTTAGTATTATCATATTTCTAAAATACAAACACTGCAGTCATGTGCCATTTGCATTCTGGTAATGTTTACATTCTCAGCTGATTTCGGCTGGTTACACTGCCAATTGTTGCCTGTTGTAAAATGGTACAGTTCATTCGGAACATAATTTATTACTGGTATTATTATTATTATTAAGAATAAATTAGTTTATTGATTAGGTAATATAAAAATAAATGAAAAATATGCAACATGTAAATCTAAATAAAACCTAAATGTTATTTTAAAGATATTGAGCGTCTCCGATATCACGTATGTTACAGCCATTACGATAGACATGCCATCAGCAATAAATACGTACAATGCAAGAATAATTGTATAAAATGTGTGTACAGTTACACTAAACGTATGTACATGTACTAAGTACGTAGAACATTAGTTATTGGTAGTCACCAACATGAGCTGAATGAGCGAGACGATGTGCTGGCTAACGCAAAGTGGAATCGAATGCTGCTCTCCGTCACTGAGCCAATCAGCACCCAGGAACTTAACTGCGTGCTCTAATTGGGTAGCTTCTCAGGCATCCTCCAATAGCGTCCCTTGTATTAAATCAGCTGGGCAAACCAACTGAGGAAGCTTTACCAGAAATAAAAAGACCCATCGTCCGCTGAAATCCACGAGCCAGCGAAAAATCTGTGATATATATTTAGATATTCTTACATATAAAATCCGCGATAGAGTGAAGCCATGAAAGTCGAAGCGCAATATAGCGAGGGATTACTGTATTGTCTTTTGCGGGCCACCTTGTGCTATATATATTCATTTGTTTAAGTGTCCTTTGCCTATCCTTTTTGAAACTGCTGCATATAATAAAGTGTATGCATCCTGCAGCATTGTGCAAAAGGTGGAGCCAACACTGTACAAATGCCCATCATAACACAAAACCATTTATATATTTGGGGAGGTAAGGTATGGTATGTTTTAAAGAGTGTTCTTCTGTTCGCAACCATTCCATTATTTCACGACTTCGGGATTTGAGAGTAAAGCTGGAGTACCTAGAGTAAAAACTACACAGACACAGGGAGATCACAGTAATGCCTAATAGAGACCAAAACTAGCATTCAGCATCGTATGCGGAGATAGACGCTAAATCACAATGTTGTGCTGAAATGCAATAATAAAACTGAGATACAAACTGAACAGTGGAAGAAGTATCAAGAAGTTGACAAGGTAATCTACTTGAACCTAAGCATGTTTAGGCCCAGGCAGTAGTTGTATGAGGTATAATCCATGCCAAAATTAAGGCTCGCAGTGCAGACATATGAATTTGAAATGTGAAAGTGCTTTCACTACTGGAATCTCTCACTTCACATGAAGCCCTAAAGTTCCTCATTGGTTTACTGTGAATTTCCCATCGGGATTAATAAAGTATCTATCTATCTATCTATCTATCTATCAATCTATCAATCTATCAATCTATCAATCTATCAATCTAATCTAATCTAATCTAATCTAATCTAATCTACTGGGATTGCTATGAATACCACTTCCCAAGATGCATCTTTTATAACATGGCAGTACTTGATGAATAAATAAATATATGTGTGCTGTTTTATATTTGCATTTCTTTAAAATGTATAAATCTGCAACTTACAAACGTGCAGAGCATCTTTGTTGCACTTCATAGGTAATCTGACTGATAACAAAATAAGAACAATGAGCAGCTTACTGTAATATTTCAAAAACAAAACCTTCAACATGTTATTCACATTATCAATTCATGAAGAATAGTTTATATCTGTTTTTATTATTCAGTTTGTTGGTAAAACAGCAATAATGAACAAAAAAGAACAATTACTTTTTAATTTTGGCAGTCACACGCTGCTTTTGAATTCTTCCACTCCATGTGGTTTTCCAAAAATAGACTACTTCACTTAGGTATTCTTTATAATGCAATATTTAAATAAACACACAAATATAGAATGCATTTTTATCTACCTTCTGACCAACCAGCCGACCAATTTGGGAGTCCAGATCTGATAAGTCACTGATTGCCATTGATTGTCTCTTGTGTTTTCTGTTCAAAATATTTATTTGAGTATATTTTTGATTTTTCCAAATTGAACAAAATTACCACAGCAATATTTGCCTATGATTTTTAACTCTTTGTCTATGCTATAAACACAAAGTACGTTCAATTGGGTTTTCTTTTGGACTGTTTGTAACAATGTGAGATTGCTGTTTGTTACTTGGTTTGCCAAAAAAAAAGCAATTAAACATAAATTACATTTTTATGGAAATAAAGAGCAAAATAAATGTATTGGATATGTATCGCTTCACTCAAATTGTTTTGCAACTAAAAAAAATGGAATTCTGGGCTGACAAGACTACAGTGGAACCTCGAGTCGCGACCATAATTCGTTCCAAAACTCTGGGTGCAACCCGATTTGGTCGTGACCCAAAGTAATTTCCCCCATAGGATTGTATGTAAATACAATTAATCCGTTCCGGACCGTACGAACTGTATGTAAATATATATTTTTTAAGATTTTTAAGCACAAAAATAGTTAATTATACCATAGAATGCACTGTGTAATAGTAAACTAAATGTAAAAACATTGAATAACACTGAGAAAACCTTGAACAGAGAAAACTAACATTGCAAGAGTTCACTCAGCCTTACGAACCGCTCACTGTATACACTTTTTTTAACCCTTTAACCGCCAACTCCCTAAATATTCCCCACGCCAGGCGAAATCTGAACAATTTTCGTTTTTTTACTTTTTAACATTTTTTTTACATTTTTTACATTTATTCAAGCAGTATTGACCACTAAATGTTGTGCAAGTTCTAGAAATGGGCAAACACATAATAAAACACAAAATGTACCTTTTCTCAGGCTTCTGGATTTATTGTCTACTACAAAACGGAACAGTCAAAAGTAATTCAAAAGTCAAAAGTAGTTCAGTCAATCATAGTTTCATTCCCAGTATTTGAGTTTGCTGTGCCACAGGCCAAAGCAGGGAACTGCACAAAGTCCTGGATTGCTGGGACACTTTGAGCAGAAGGTCTTGACGTCTCTACGCTGACCCTTCTTTGAACAGACACGACAGCGTTTTTCTGAAAGTCCAAAGTCCTTACATTCATCTGGCAACACTGCTGAAATACTACTCATAGGATCCTCTTTGCCAGTGTATACACGAAATCTATAAATGTAACCTGAATTCTCAGCTAAGCAAAACATCTTGATACCAAACCGTGCCCTTTTCAATGGTAGATACTGTCGAAACTGTAAGCTGCCCTTCCACAACAATAAACTTTCATCAACTGCAACTGACGGTCCTGGCATGTAGGGCAACTGAAATGCTTCAAATAAATGATCAATCAAAGGACGTAGCTTGAACAAGCGGTCGCGGTTTGGATCTTTCTTATCTGGCTCATTTCTGTTGTCATTCAAATGAAAGAATTTCAGCAGCAAAGAGAATCGGTTAAGTGTCATGACAGCTGCAAAAATAGGTGTTGCATACATAGGATCTGTAGACCAGTACATCTCAATATCTGGTTTTCTGATTATTCCCATCAACATCAAAATCCCAATGAATTTTTTCATTTCGTTTTCATCAGTGTCAAACCAAGAACGAACACGGGAATGTGGAGGTAAAGTGGGATTTTTCTCAATAAACTGTGCTGCATACAGATTTGTCTGATGAACAAAATGTCTGATCAAATCAGGTGACACAAACAGCTCATAAAACTGCTCAGCAGTGTAATTGTTTACATCAACAATAAAGCCACACGTTGCCTCAAACGGATGCAGAAAAGGCAGTTCACCTCGGGCAGCAGTCCAGTTGAGATGCTGGGGATACACCCACTCATCGCCGTCATCCGATGCGTCTTCATTCACAGTATCATGCAGCGCACGTTGCTGTTCATCATTGTCGCTAAAATCTTCTTCAGAACTGCTACAATCATGATCAGAACTGTCCAAAATCGCCTGCAAAGCCTCACTTGAAGTCAGTTTACGTTTCGCCATATTCACAGCTTTCACTTTCGAATCACATCACGTGATCGGCCAATACAAGCGCAGAGTTGTCGAAATACAACGTAGTAATAATACCCACGCCAAACTGTCAGT
This sequence comes from Erpetoichthys calabaricus, assembly GCF_900747795.2. Taxonomy (NCBI): domain Eukaryota; kingdom Metazoa; phylum Chordata; class Cladistia; order Polypteriformes; family Polypteridae; genus Erpetoichthys; species Erpetoichthys calabaricus. Next base: position 44,668,874 of record NC_041405.2, read on the forward strand.
TGTACTATGTGCCAGGCATTCACATAACCACAGGCAAATGTGCCGGATAATTCCGGCAGTATGGCGTTAGCAATAAAACAACGGTGCCGGATATATCCGGCAGAGGGCGGTTAAGGGGTTAATGAATTTTAAGCACAGGGGGAAAAAATTAACATTTGAAAAATCCGTAATTTATACAAAAACTAACCATAAACAACCAAGAAAAGTAACATTGCAGGAGTTCACGCTATAGCCTTACGAACCGCTCACTGTAAACACTTTTTTTTAATGAGTTTTAAGCACGGGAAAAAAATTAACATTTGAAAAATCCTTAATTTATACAAAAACTAACCATAAACAACCAAGAAAACTAACCTTGAATGAGTCGAGTTCTGGCATGAAGGAAGTGTGGTTGAACTGGGTGGAGAGGTGATTACAGTTTTGACGTAAAGTCTGTGACAATGCGGGCTCTCTGCATGATCCTATCTCGATTCCGGGAGACCTTAAACCCGTCACTGTCGGTAATGTTACTGATGAGCACGACAGTGAGGCACTACAATGGAGCAAGGGGATGGTGCAAAAAAGTGCCAAGTGCTTTTATGAAAATCAACAAAACAACAATCAAAAACAAAGTCCAAGTTAAATAAAGTGCAGTGTTTTCAGAATCCTTCAATAAATAAATAAAGAAGTTGACGTGGGGTTAAAATCCAATAGAAAAAAGTCTTCATTAAATACGAGGTTAAAGCAATGCTGGAAGTAGTCTCTTTAAAAACAAGCCCGGTGCATTCTTTAACTGCTTCTCCCTATCCAGGCTTCACAACAGGGGAGCCACTCTACCTGCAGCTGTCCTTCCTTTTTCCTTCTGGTCTGGAGGCCTCCTGATCCCTGGCTTCGGTCATGCACTCTCCAGACCGAGACTTGGCTTCAATGGTGGCCAGGACGCCCACGTCAGGGAATTCACCGCCCGAGCCTCACAACTCCCTCTGCCTTCTTGGCCTTACGCGGCCAGCCGTCCTTCTTTTGGTTACTCCAGCTCCTTGATCGCTCAGCTGGAGCGACCGCTTCCTTCTGACCCACCGAGTGTCGGCCAAACACCCCTTCTTGGGCTAACTGTCCAGCTGCCTGCCTGCGAGCATGCTCTCGCTCACACCGGTACTTTCCACACTGCTTCCTGCTTACTTCCTCCTCCTTTTAGCCGCCTCGCACTTCTATTTACGAAGAGGACGTGGCAGCTGTACGCCCACACCACGAACTCCCCTGGAACTGCTTCAGCCACTCAACTATCACGCCCCCTCACTAAGCTGCAAGCGTGGTGATTATTTATTTAAAACTGGCCTCTTGATGTGAGCTCTGGTCCTGCTATACCACAAAGTCCCTCTGCGTGAGGTCCGTCTCACTGAGAACAATGTATAGGGAGAGACTGAACACATGTGTAAATCATCGGCGCGTACAAACCGGAAGGGAAGGGAAACTGGCTTGTTCGTCACCCGAGTGTGTGGTTGTGAATAGATGCAAACGTTTGGCGAACTTTTTGGTTGTAACCCGATTTGTACATGTTCCGAGACGTTTGTGACCCGAGGTTCCACTGTATATGTTTGTTTTTGACTGTGCGGGTCAGCTCCACTCCAGCAGGTCCCTCCAGAAGCCTCTTGAACCTGCTACCGCCGATAACGTACTGGAGGGCTGAGCCTGGCCAATGAGGACACTCGCACAGCAAGGGGTAGATGCATAAAATGCTTTCGTGCTTTTATTCAAACAATCCTAAAAACAAAAGATGTTCAGAACAAAGTGCAGTGCTCAAAACACTTCAGTAAATAATCCTTTAAAACAGTGTCTGTAAACCAAACAGTCATCGGGTCCTTTATTCTCTTTCAGATGAGCCCAGCGCAAGTCCCTCTTTGTTTATCTCCTCAACTAATCCATTGCACACTCAGCTGGTAGAGACATTAGCAACCATGGTCTACACCTTCCAACCCATCTTAGCTGCCTCGGCCAGATCGCTCAGGGTTGGTTGTCCTCCCATCTTCCTTCTCACTCCCCTGACATACCCCATATCTCTGGGTAGGACTCCCTCTCAATCGCACCCACTTCTCACCAATATTCAGTGGGCACGATCTGCCCGTAGAGAGCCACTCCTTCATGGGGTGTCATGCCCACGTTGCCCTTCTCTGCACTAGCTGGCTCGTCCTGCCTCTTCCCCTTGATGCTGTTCTAACAGGTCTGTTCTTTCTTTTTTTCCTCCCAATGATGGCCAATGTAAAGGCTTTTAGACCATCTTCAAAGAGTTTTAATATTCACATGACTAATGTTGCAAATTTATCAAGAATAAAAAGTAATCTGACTACGTAACATACATCAGTTTTAACATTTTACCAAACTACTGTTGAGATTGTGTTGATTAGTTTAGCACTGTACAGAACATTCAGCTTATAAACATAATTTTAACTATTTCTGAAATATTGAGAGAGATCATTTCAGCCAGAAGAAAGAGTAATGTGATTGCCTGTGGACGCTTCTATCCATGGCTGCTGAATGTGTGTGTGAAGCAAATACATGTGCAGACTACAAAATCCTTAACGGTAACCCAGTTAAGGGTTTACATGGCCACATAATCGGGTTGTTTGCAGCAATTTTTCTAACTGGAATAAGAGTTTACATGGCAATTTAGAAAACAGGTTCCTGTGAGTAATTGGGTTATTGAGGCTCATGTAAACATGCCTGTGTGATAGGATGTATCGCAGGGTTTCATTTTGTAAAGATAGTAACTTAATTGTAGCTTTACTTTTCTTTTTATAATTAGTTATACAGTGGAACCTCGGGTCACGACCATAATTTGTTACAAAACTTTGGTCGGAACCCGATTTGGTCGTGACCCGAAGTAATTTCCCCCCATAGGATTGTATGTAAATACAGCTCGTACGGTCCGGAACGGATTAATTGTATGTAAATATATTTTTTTTAAAGATTTTTAAGCACAAAAATAGTTAATTTATACCATAGCATGCACAGTGTAATAGTAAACTAAATGTAAAAAACATTGAATAACACTGAGAAAACCTCAGGGGGAAAAAAATGAACATTTGAAAAATCCATAATTTATACAAAAACTAACCATAAACAACCAAGAAAACTACCCTTGCGGAGTCGAGTTCTAGCATGAAGGAAGTGAGGAGGAACTGGGTGGAGAGGAGATTACAGTTTTGAGGTAAAGTCCCTCTGTGCGATTCACGTCAGACCGAGAACAATGTACCCTACAGGGAGAGACTGAACACGTGCGTAAATCACTGGCACGTACGAACCGGAAGGGAAACGAAATGGAGCACAAATAGTTCAAAGCGAATGCACAGGGAGAGACTGAACACATGTGGAAATCATCGGAGCATACAAACCAGAAGGGAAACTGGCTTGTTCGTGAACAGATGCAAAAGTTTGGCAAACTTTTTGGTCGTATCCCGATTTGTATGTGTTCAGAGACGTTCGTGACCCGAGGTTCCACTGTATAGGTGCACTTCCCACAGACCTGTTATGAAGGAAATGGCTGGGCTGCAGCATGAAGTTGTACTCAGGATGGGAGAATGGCTGGCTTGATGTGCCAGTAGAGGAAGTGCTGAAGTGGCTGGCATTCTTTCATGGCTACCAAGGGATGGGTTTCTGTTAATCTGCATGTATTGTGAGGGTTACCGGCAGAAAGAGACCATGCAAGTCAGGTGTGCAAAAAGAGCCCCTGGAGAGTTAAGGTCCCTTAGAGAGGTCAGGAATTTACCTGAAAGTGGAGACGTATGCATTTATGGATGCTAGTGGATACACAGTTGCGAACGTGAAGTCGATAATATAAGAGGCACTCCCCTGCAGCAAAGGGGATGGAAGGTGGCTGTCACAACGTCCTTGTTGAATTGGCGTGCTGGGCAGATATCTTAAGAGATTTGCCAGGTAAATGGTATTGGGCATTTTAAACCATGAGAGGACCTGCACAGGTCATCTTTTGATCATCTGCCATTTGGTGAGTGAGGGAGCTGTAGAATGAGCGTGGCAAAGTCTTTTTTCAAAAGCATTTCTATATATATAGCCACTGGTTTATTTTTCCTGTATTTTATGCTTGTGCTCTTTTACTCACTTTTTGATTTTGATAACTGTCTTTTTCATCTTCTTGAGTTTTGTTTTGTTGGAAGGAGGATGATGATAAATCAGTTGCTTATATTATTCTTATATTTTCCACACATTTTATTTGAAAGCTATTGTATGTATTGTGCAGATTCACCTTTCCTTAATTTTGTTTTTGTAAATATGTTTTGCGTCATTGCAATAGGACTGTGTTTATCTTTGAATACATGTCACTAGTAGGGATGCAAAGATATGGGAATTTTGGGCCGATGCCGATATCCGATGATGTCTATGTACTTATCTGCCGATACCGATGCCGATATACATATTTATAAGATACAGAGAAAAATGAGACTTTGTCTGTAATTCTTGTCCAGACAGATCAAGTGAACATTTATGTGTATAACAATTTTGCACACCACATTCAGTCATTAAAAACAAATGATATCTGCCACATTTAGCTGGCTACCTGTTGGTTATATGGGAAACAGTTCTGCAGGTTGTTGCTTTAAATAGCACTTTTCTCTTTCTTTTTGATGGAACAAATACAACAAATTCAACAATAATCGAAAAAATGAAAACTGAAAAAATGGTAAAATGTACAATTACAATGAAATAAACAATACAACTTAAGAATAACAACTTTTGCAGATTATTTACAATCATTAAAATGGCTTCTGCTCAACCACATTTGACTGGCTATCTGATCCTTTGTTTTACAGTCTGCAGTATTACATAGTTTACCACATCACATTTTTTCTTTCTTTTTGATGGAATAAATCTAACCAATCTATAATTTTAAAAATCAGAAAAGCGTACAACAGTAAAGAAATAAATAACTTTTTTCTGGAAGCTTATCAGTCTTTTCTATTTTTTAAGCATGATGGGGAGGTTTTCCTTAACGAACAAGAGCATCTCTGCCTTGTCACAGGAAATTGTTTTTCTTTTCGTTGATCACATTAGAAGCCAAACTGAATAATCTCGCTGTCCATGCTAGTACATGGGGCTGACAGGAACTTGCATGCTACTTTGGCAATGGTAGGAAACCGACTCCAGTTGTTGTTCCAATATTTCAGTGGATTTTCATTCCTCGGGATTGGTGCTTCAGAAAGAAATCCCTGCACCTGCCAAGTAGCATGCATGCATACACAGTATTATATTATGTGTCATCTTTCATATCTAAAAGATAGATCTACATTTTGGCTTTTACCAGGGCTGTCAGATTAAGATTAGAATCCTTACAATAAAAATAAGTATATGGCATTTGAATTGAATGCATGTCTGTATTGTATTTGCTGTTTTTTGAAACATTTTATTATTAATATTTTTTCTTTTCACTGTAGATCAGGGGTGTCCGCACTTTTTCGGCTTGCGAGCTACTTTTAAAATGACCAGATCGAAATGATCTACCTACATTAAAAATTATATATACTAAGTATACTTTATACATAAAATATATGTTGTCGTACCTTGCATAACTGAATAACCCTTATGGCACAATAACAATTCAATACATTTATGGTCACTACAGTATTTGGATTTAATAATCTTCATATGGGAAAAGGCTGACTCGCATAAATAAGTAGAGCCGAATAATGCAGTCAAGGAGGCAGCACATTTCCTTATGTTTGGGAACTTTTTTCTCTGTGAGTAAGTTCCAAAACTGTCCATGAGCCCCAGACTTCGGATGAATGTGAAAAATGACGGCTGTCTGATTAACGGCGATTTTAGTTCCCTCTCCTTTCTCTTTCTCGGATCACTTTTCGGAAGGAAGTCAGTTTCGTAGTTTTTATGAACAGTTCGAAAGTGCCTTTCCACATTTTCCTTCTTTGGAATAGCAGTGATAGATTGACAGATCAGACAAAGGCACTTTGATTGTGACATTGTGAGAAAAAAATCCTCTTCCAATTCCACATCCAGTCCATACCCTGCCCAAACAAATTTTTTTTTTAAATCCCTTCTTTAGTTGATATAAATTGGAAAGCTAACTAGATCACAGCCGGAGTTTTGCAGTAGGTTGCACGTTTGATCGTGCGTGCGGGATGACCAGTGTGTTAGAAGAAAAGAGATCTCAGACTGGCTGCCCTGTATGTCAATTAAGTGGCAAATGCCATAGGGAGGATATATGATAGACTAACGTTTAAAAAAATTTTTTTTTGAATGCAACACGATCTACCGGTTGATCGCGATCGACGCATTGGGCATGATCATGATCTGCTTACAAGTTGCTCATTATTGCTTAAGAGACTCAGGTGAAAACAGTGTCTTCCATGAATGTGATTGACTGTCCCACAAAAAGCAACGCAAAGAGAAATAAGACACAAACTGCACTGGCACTTTCTAAAGACAATGTTCAAAAGAAACAAAATTGTCAGTGATTGCTCAAACAAAGTAAATGCAGTCATTTTTTTCTTTTTTTCCTAGAGGCCAGAGGACCTTATATCCCTTTGTCTATTTTTTACAGTAAATAAACTGAAGCATTGTGACCCTTTAAGTGTTTTACAAATGAAACAAGTGTATTAAATGTTACTTTGTTGAGGTCTTTTAAGTATTTTGTGTATTATAATCAATTATTAGCAGACAGCATTTTTCAAAGTAACAAAAAAATGTAAAACGAGTTTGTTTATTTATGAAACTATTTAGTTAACACGCACCGAACAAAAATATGAAGCAAAGAAGCATAGGGTATAGATGGCTTAGTCGCTTGATGATAACTAGCAATCTTTAAAATGGTTGTGTTTAACACAGAAGATGCCGACTGTTTCACTAATGACTAATAACAGTATGGGTTAACAATTTAGAAACATGCATAGACTGATCCTAAAAAGTTACGTGCAAAAACAGATCTGTAAAATCCCACAAAAGTGTCCAGCACGTCTTAAGTAACATGAAGCCAAAGTTAGTGCGAGGTAAAACCAACAACCGCTCTTTTTACATTCGATTGCCATTTTTCTTTTTTGCCTTCTAAGATTTTGCATACATTCGAATTATGTTAGAATAGTGATATTATATCCGACAGCCCATGTTATTTACTTAAAACAATGTTGTAAAGATCTCCACAGAGCTTTTTTTTTTTTTAACTCACCTCTGTTGTCATCTGGCTGTTTTCCCGAGGCATCAATTTGTTCTCTTCAAGAATTTCGTTGTACATTTCGAAGAGCGTGCAAGCCACTTCGTCATTTCTCTTGGCCCTTTTCTGTTGTGGACCATCTATCTGTGATTCAGTCGTCTGCATTTCGTTCGATGCAAGTTCCATCTGAGCTTGCAACATTTTGAATGCCAGTGATTTTACATCTGCATCGAAATAGCGGTCTTTGTATCTCGGGTCTACAATAGTGGCAACACAGTACATGGATTCTTCGTAAATCTCAATGAAATGATTGTTTACAGACTTCAAGAGAGCGCTTTTACTGGTTTTGACTCCAAAGTCGTATGAGCACTTTTAGTCATCAGTCGTTTTAAGGCATTAACTGAAGGAATAACGTTAGAAGCCAAGGCTTCAGACTGGCAAATTTCTTTTGTCAGTTGTTCAAATGGAGCAAGGAGTGTGATTATGTTCTCAATCAAACCCCACTGATTAGGCGTTAGAGTTACAGGTAACTCAAAATCGGAGGCATAAGCCCCAAGGGCTCTTTTCTGCTCCAGCAAGCTTTGCAGCATATAGAATGTGCTGCTCCATCTAGTCGAAACATCTTGCTGAAGCATTTTCGGCTGCATACCAAGTTCAGTTTGTATAGTTTTGAGACACGAGTTAGCTAATTGTGAATGCTTAAAGTGACCGACTTTTTTTTTGCAGATCGCGATTGTATCCGAGACACTGCGCTGGGATTGTACTCCATCGTTCACGGCAAGCTGTAAAGTATGAGCCATACATGGCAAACTTGGGATCCCACATTCCTCCATAGCCTTTGCAATGTTGCATGCATTGTCTCGTAATACTATGTGAACATTCTCTTTGGGTATTTTCCATGTTTCAGACATTCTTTTAAACGCTACAGAGAGTGCAGCACCCTTGTGTGATCCAGAGCATTCTTGGGCGTGCAAGATTGCTTTCTGCAATTCAAACTTGCGGTCAATCCACTGAGCAGTTAAACTAAGCATACTAATAGCACTCATATCAGATGTCCATATATCAGTGGTAAAGCTTATGGCTGTGACATCTTCAGCAAGGAGTTTGTGCACATGACTTTCCACAATCTTATGCAACTCTGGAAGCGCTATGTCCGAAAAATAACGGCGACTGGGTAGCTGGTAACGGGGCTGGAGATACTCAAACAGTCTTCGAAATCCTGTATCTTCTACAACAGAAAATGGCTGATCGTCCAGAGCAATAAATTCCATCACCTTTGCAGTAATTGTTTGAGCTTTAGGGTTATCTTTATCAAATTTCTTTGATTTTTCAAGTAACTGATCAACATGTTGAGCAATTCTTCTCTTTTGCTCTGAGGAATTCTCTATATTTGTGGGGATGGCGTGTCTTCAAGTGTGTAATTAAGTTGGTGGTATTGAAATTTCGCACTTTGGTCCCTCCATGCAAAACATTAGTTGAACAAGTGTTGCAAATGGCATATTTTATGTCACTCTCACTCACTTTGAAAAACTTCCTCACCGCAGACATTTTCGCACAGTAGCCCAGCGGCGCCTAAACGTCCGGCACATCCGGAACACAGTGAATGCGTCATCAATATCGGTTCGAATTATCGGTCCAATTTAGTCATCGGTCCGATGCTGATAAAATTATTTTAACCCATTATCTGCCAATCCATATTACTAAACGAGAATGGTAAACCGGATATGGACGCAGGGACATGCCCGTGGACGCAAAAGACATAGTGCGCAAGCGCCACACAAAGCCCCCCCCATAGTGAAACGGGAGAGACTATGCACGTGCGCAGGCGCCACACAAAACCCCCCCCCCCCACCCCGCAACAGAGCAAAACGGGAGAAACTACGAACCGTCAGAGTAGGAAACAAAGTAAAACGTCATAAAGAGGATAAAGAACAGGGACAAACACATGAAGAGCAGGTTTCAGAACAAAGCCCCCCTCCCCAGAGTACAACGACAGAGACTACGAACCGTCTGACATGCCGCAAGCGGGATAAAGTGAGGTCAGAAATAAAACAGAGTAGGAAACAAAGGAAAACTTCATAAAGGGATTAAAGAAACATAGCACACACACACACCGCCCCCACGAGTGAAACAGGAGAGACTACGTGCGTGCACAGACACCACACAAAGCCCCCCCCCCCCCTCCCCCCACACCAGAGTAAAACGGGAGAGACTACGAACCGTCAGAATAGGAAATAAAGTATAATGTCATAAAGAAGTTAAAGAACAGGGACAAACACATGAAGAGCAGGTTACAGAACAAAGACCCCCTCCCCAGAGTACAACGACAGAGACTACGAACCGTCTGACATGCCGCAAGCGGGATAAAGCGAGGTCAGAAATAAAGCACAGAGTAGGAAACAAAGTAAAACTTCATAAAGGGATTAAAGAACGAGGACAAACACATGGAGAGCGGGTTACAGATGATGAAAACTGGAATGCAACAGCTACAAAAAAACCTAGGCACTAAACACATGCACACCGAGATACAGAATATAAAGGCAGAAACAACGATAGTTAAACGTCCACACCACACAACGGGGGCGGACCCTGAAGGTTCAGGCGCCTACATCGGGCGTCAGAACGGCCAGTGAAGTACAAAAGGCAAATGCGCCTATACAGCATGGTAAGAACCGACATAATACGGAATGCGCAGGCGTGGCCGCCATATTGTGAGTGGCACTAATGCGTAGATCTAATGAACGTGGACTCCTACAACGCGCGTCTCAAACTGCATAAGCAAAGCAGGCACGGGTTCAACACGACACAGCTCGAGTGACCGAGATACAAACACGTGCCTGCCTGGATATAATTAATGATCGCAAGTGCCTACAACGTGCGTCTGAAATGACGCAAACCAGGCAGAGACTCCTCCAAAAAGAAACAGCTCGACTAAACGATATACGAAGTGAAACGGGAAACACTACAGAGTCCGCAGTGCTCCACAATGCACCGCATAATAGTTCGGAAAGAGCTTCGTATTAACAGTGGAGAGACCCACAGTGACACGGGCGAACGCTCCGTATTAAACATACGTCATCCTCACACATCCAAACTATACGGCATAGGTGAATCACATTACAGTTATGCATTATTAACAGTACGATAAACATCACAGTATCGCAAACAAATGAAAATTATTACTCGAAAAAGGGAAAATATAATCACCACGGACCAGGTGTCATTATAACAAAAGCAGAATAAAGCGAGGTCACAAATGAAAGACAGAGTAGAAAGCAAAGTAAAACGTCATAAACAGGTGAAACGAGTGGACCAAACACATGGACAGCAGGTTACAGATAATGAAGACCGGAATTCAAAAGCTTCAAAAACAAGAGCTCGACTGACCGAAATACTAACTGAAACGGGAAACACTACGGGGTCCGCAGTACTCCCCTATGCACTGCATAATGGTACGGACCGGGCTCCGTATTGACAGTGGAGAGCCCCAGAGTGACACGGGCGAGCGCTCCGTATTAAACGTGCGTCATCCTCACACGTGGCTGCCCAGTGGGCACGGGTTCAAAACGCCGGGGGTAGGCGAGCGAAGCGAGCAGGGGGCGGAGCCCCCTTGTACAAATATAAATCCGATATTATCGTGCATCCCTAGTCACTAGAATTATTTTTCTGGCACAGTAATAAAGGTTTTGGACAAACATTTTGGTCTGTGTCTCCGTTCCATCCACTACTGACCTGTTTCGGTATGACTGTAGATGCCTAGAGTACAAGAGAATTTGTAATAATGTCTGTATATGGCGCGTCACATGCATATGTTCAGAGAAAAGGAAACAAAATGTTTACAAGTGAACCAGTTGCACTTAATATAACTTAAGTTTTTCCACTGCAAACTAATTTAAATGATTCTAATTTATAGTCCAGAGAGGTTTACCAGCCAAAAAAAGCCATTCCCTAAAAATAAAAAAGCTTTTGTCAAGTCACATTGTCAGCTTAGGTCAAATTCAAACTTGTAGTCTGATTTGGAAAATGGTATGCTTGATGAAAACCCCAATACATCCAACAGTGCTTATTTTGGGACGAGGTCACGTTGATAGTCTGAAATACCAGAAAACTCTTGCAGCTCAAGAGATTGAAAGTGAGAGGATGGGTCATATTCTAATATAACCGTGAAGAGCACTCTCTTGAAGCAACTGAATGTTATTGATTGACTTAGTCAGAGCCCTGACCTGATTTTATATATAATAGGCATGTGAAGGTCTGGAGTTTTAATTTTAGTTCTGCTGTTTCTTTCATTTTCTTTATGGTATATCAACAGCAGATATTCCTAAAACAGTGATTTGGATATTGTGGAAGCATACGTTACAAGCACATCAACCTATTGTATTAAAGTAAGATGCTGTTTTAACAATCCTTATTCCACTTCTGTTTGTTTTGAACCTAGTGATGTCTGATTTATTGTTGGATATTTTGAACATGCATTGCACCAGGCAAATGGTAGAAGGTTTCCTTTGTCATTAACAACAACATAAAATGACTGCTATGTTTTTTTTTAAATTAGCTTTAATGACAATTTGTTAAAGCTTCGATTTTCACATCTAACTGAAAAGAAAATAAATACAACTTGTTTTTAAAGACTCAGGTTTGTTCAGTCCTATAAGTTCTTCTTTGACAGCCTGTTCTCTGCCTGACATCCCAAGTAAATCCATTACTGTGTGGTACTGACTATAGTTACTCTGCCTGACCATTACTTGGGTTGTTACCAACATCTGGTGAAAATTTCATGTCAATAGCCCCATTAGAAATATATTTACTGAGAAAAACGTTGACATGCTCAATACTTATTTTCCCCGCTGCATATGTGGTGCGCAGAATTTTTGTATCTACATTTGAATATATTTCAAAGTATAGTTACTTTCAGTATAAACATTCAGTTCTAGATCATTGATTGCTATGATAATGCTTCTCTATAGGTTAAAACTGACTGACATGAACAGCAAACCCCTTCTGTACATGATGCTTCATTGTATTTTGTGCATGCCACCCTTCATATTTGTATGGAGCTTTTTTCATTTTCTTTTTGCTTTAATTTTGGAGTAACTGTAGTGCATGCATTTTAGGAAAAAATTTAAACCACCTCAAGAAATAAGTAGATAATGCCTAAATCATGCATTTTGATTATCATTGTGGATTATATCTTGAAGATTCATTATTAGAAAATTCTAAAATAGGCTTGCTTCAAATGGTGTATCTGAAAGACTTTAGCATGCAATATATACACATATATCCATACAAATGTTTGCATATATCTTTATAAAGCATGTGCTAGTATGCATTTATGTAATAATGTGTATAATTTAAGGAATTGAACGAGGAACAGTATTGGCTTTCTGCTGCCCTCTTGATTGTATTTGTAAGGTTTTTAAAATACAGTTGCTAAATGCAGAATCACTTAAAAGATGTGTTGGGGACAAATGTAAGTATGTCACAATTGTGATTTTTTTTTTCTTTTTTTTTTTTTCTTTTAAAATTCATATAAATTGTAATAAATAAAATGTTGTTCTTGAACACCCAGTAGAATTTTCAAACTGATGTTCTTTTCTATTATATTTTGTGTTTGGGGTTGTTATCTTGTTGAAAAGTCCATCCACAGATGCTGGGTATAAACCTTTTTGATGGGGCAGCTGTTTTTGAAGTGCAGTTTCCTGGAGTATATAGTAATATACGCTCTTCTGTTAATCTCTGTAAGAGCTCTCGGTTCATATGCAGCAAAATAGCCCCTAAGAATCAATGATCCACCGCCATATTTCACAGTGGTTATGAGGGGTTTTATACGGTTAAGTATGCAGTCCCCTTATTGTGCTAAATATGATGGTAGGTTTGCTTGACCAAAAGGTCAATTTTCATCTCACCTGACTGCTGAATATTATATTTTTGGTTCAAATGATGTTTGGCGATCAGCAGGAGCTTCACTTTGAAGCTTGTTCTTAAGAAGTTGTTCTTTTGTGGGACTGTTTCAAAAAGCAAATTTTCTTTAGGAGCTGGAAGATGTGATCCCCAGCGGAAGAAAAAATAAAATCTTTTTGTTTATTTTTACATGTGCCTCTGGTGTCGGTCTGTGTCGGGTCAGTGCCAACCAAGCGCTTCTGCCACAGCATTTATTAAATCCTAAACCCATTTATAAACCTTCATGAAACTGAGCAGAAATGCAGCCATATAATTTTATTGTTTTGATTGGGAACTGCAAAAGAGCGTCAGACTGGTAACTGGGCCTTTTGCCTTACATCCAAGTACTGCTGGAATAATAATACAGGTATTTTTATTTAACTGAAATAAGTATTGTATTAGTCTGATTACTTTTTTAAGTAACCTATTTAACATATTTTTAACATGTCAGCCCAACACTGCTGCGTTTAGCACTGTATATTGAGCTCATTAACATAAAGTTAACGATTTGCAATACTGAGACAGATTATTCTAACTAGATTGTTTCAGCGGAAATGTATCTTGTGGACACTTCTACCTGTGGCTGCTGTAAACGTGTGTGAAGCTAAACTGGCAAACAGAGTGCTTTGGATATGCTCAGACTACAGAATCCTTAACTGTAATCTCTGCCATCAGGTGACAGGCATGTTACGGTGACGGGTTTTCATTAGCTGTAAGCCATAATTAGGAAAATGAAAAGAAATAAACGCTTGAAATATAACACTCTGTGTGTAATGGATCTATATATTATATGATTTTCACTTTTTCAGTTGAATTACTGAAATAAATTAACTTTTCAGTGATATTCTAATTTATTGAGATGCAGCTGTGTGTGAGTGGGTGTGTGTATGTGTGTGTGTACGTTATTTTTATACAGAGTGATCTTGGCATTGCATCTTGAAACTAGTTCACTTAAGTTACTGTAGCCTTTTTTAATATAAAACGGTGATCCTACATCTGTCAAACTGTGTTAGTTTATCTTTTTCCAAATCTCTCCTCTCTACATTTACTGTCTAGATAAACTAGCTTTAAAGGTAATTTTCTTTGGTAGCCGTAGACTTTTGCCCAACACTGTATTTTGTTAAACGCAGTAATGATAGTGACTTTCAATTTCACATAAATATTCAGCATTGCTATCATTTTTACACCACATTATATAGCATTGCTTTTATTTGTGTAATTGTACCAATTCAGCTTGTATTTTAAATTAAAGATCATATGTATCAATGTGTCTGGTGGTATAAAAGTGCTAATGTGTGTTTTTTCCATCTCTGTAATTGTATCTTCTTGCATGTATTGTAACAATTGACTTCTTCATAAACAACATCTAAGTATATGTATGGCAGCAAAGTGTTTGCATTTGTTTCGATATGTACACACTGAATGTTTGTTTTTTGGGTAATGGTGCCATCTTTGTTACGTAAAGTGTATGACAGCTAGCATCTAGCAAAGCTTTGTTCTTGGTTTGTCATTTACATTAGGTTCCAGTTAGGGATAGATTGTATTATTGAAGGAAAAATAATACCGAATGCAACATTTAAACATAGATTTGTTTTCTGTCTACTTTTTAGGAAAATTTAAAGCTTTCAGAGGTATATAAATTCCAGTGACTGCAAATTTCCTGCTTGACTTGTACTGTAGCTTTTTCAAATATTTTTTTAAATAATAGTAGATACTGTATTCACTATTACTTTAGTTTGCGGAATTGGATATATAACCATTGCATAACTTTAACATTTTTGATGGTTAGGAGTTTATGAATGTAAGAGTAATTTAGACAGAGTGCTTTTTTGGCACAAATTTAGTGTGTAAATGCACTTTCTGTATATGTATCTTTATGAGAAAGAGAATAGGGTACGCCTATATTTACGTTTTGGAATCTTATTTTTGGCCCACTTTGTTAATGTAGTTTTCTGTTTCAAATACTAACACATTTTCAAAGAGTTAAAGAATTAACCTCACTACTCATATTTTTTTCAGTTGAGGCCCGTAATTTTAATTTGCTACTAACCTAAATATGCATTTCCAATATAAAATTCATAGAAATTATATTGTTAGGAATGTGCAGAATTAAGCTGTGATGTCCTTGAAAAGTGGAATGAGATATCTAAACGATGGTGGGCAAATACATTTTGTGCTTGTAAAAGGCACAAAAAGATGTAATGTTGTAAGATTCATTTGTTTTATAGATTTAAGTGACCATTAACACATATAGTATATTGTGAGTAGTTCATCAGGCTTAATTACATTTTTATTAATTGTACTTTAAGAAACCGGTATGCTCAGATTTAATGTTAACAATATTTAAAATAAGAAGCTGATCGAGAATAAATTTAATGTATTTTATGTATGTGGAGGTATGTACATTATTACAAGTTTTAATGCAAGTAGTAAGATGCTTCTTGCTTTGTGATATCATCTACAGATATATTTGTAATATTTCTATCTTTCTCTCTGTGCTTGCTTGGAAAGATTCCAGCTTCCCTTCAACCTTACTCAGGATAATGCACGTTTGGAAGATGAATAGATGGTTAGTTGATTTGAATATTGTTTAAGCATTAGTTGTGAAATGCAAGGAAAAAATGTGAATAGCACAGTAACAGAATTAGAAAAGAGACTTATTTTGTAGAATGATTACTAACTCATTGTCTGAAAATGAGCAAGTACTTCAGACGTCAGTCTTGGAGAACAGGTTGGCTAGTGACTATTATAAAGGAGAGGCAACAAGATGTACTTGTTGGCAGGTAATGGAAATGACACTGTGAATTGATCATTATTAAAGTAAAATTTTGTGACTGTTATTAATGTCTAATGCTTTAATGATTTGTGTACACCATACATGTTTACAGTAAACAGAGTGGATTGTAAAATATGCTTTTACTAAAAATCTTTCTTAGTGCCTAAGTGTAGCAAATGATGGCCAGGACAAGGGTCCTTGTAGCTATGCAGTTAGGTATAGCTAATATTTAAATGTTTTATATTATTGTTTTATCATTGCAATACAAATCATTATAGATGCAGTAGAAATGCATCTTGCATGACAAAAATGTTTCAAAGCACCACATATAGTAGAAGTACGCATATAGTGAATTTCCTTAGACAACCCTTGTCATTGACTGTAAAATAACAGAAAACATGGATTTACCTAAACCATTATTATGTACAGTATGTATATACATTTACAGTGGAACCGAAGCAATTTCTCCCATAGGATTGTATGTAAATACAATTAATCCGTTCCAGACCGTACGAACTGTATGTAAATATATATATTTTTTAGTTTTTAAGCACAAATATAGTTAATTATACCATAGAATGCACAGCGTAATGGTAAACTAAATGTAAATACATTGAATAACACTGAGAAAACCTTGAACAACAGAGAAAACTAACACTGCAATAGTTCGCGCTATAGTGCTAGGAACCACTCGTTAAAAACACTTTTTTTTAATGAGTTTTAAGCACAGGGGAAAAAATGAACATTTGAAAAATCTGTAATTTAATAAACCACCAAGAAAAGTAACATTGCAACAATGCAGGCTACGAACCGATCACTGTAAATAGAACTGAAAACAAAAACAAGCCTTCTCTACCTTATGTGTCCCTCGCTCGCGCTCTCTCTCGCGCCTGTGTGTGTGTGTGTGTGTGTGTGTGTGTGTGCGTGTGTGTGTGCGTGGGTCTCTCTTTTGCGAGCCTGGAGCGCCTGTGCGCGTGTCTCTCTAGCGTGCTCCTGTGTGTGTGTGTGCGCCCGCCTCTCTCTCCCACGCCTGTGTGTGTGCGTCTCTCTTTTGAGAGCCTGGAGTGCCTGTGTGTGTGTGTCTCTCTAGAGCGCTCCTGTGTGTGTGTGCGCGCCTCTCTCGCGCGTGCTCTTGTGTGTGCGCGCGCGCGCCCCTCTCTCGCGCGTGTTCCTGTGTGTGCGTGCGCGCCCGCCCCTCTCTCGCGCGTGTTTCTGTGTGTGTGAGCGGGCGCCCGCCCCTCTCTCGCGCGTGTTCCTGTGTGTGTGTGTGTGCGCGCGCGCGCGTGCCCCTCTCTCGCGCGTGTTCCTGTGTGTGCGTGCGCGCCCGCCCGCCCGCCCCTCTCTCGCGCGTGTTCCTGTGTGTGTGAGCGGGCGCCCGTCCCTCTCTCGCGCGTGTTCCTGTGTGTGTGTGTGCGCGCGCGTGCTCCTGTGTGTGCCTCTGTCTCTCGAGCTGCCTCTGTGTGTGTGTGTGTCGCGCTCTCTCACTCTCTCTTGCTCGCTGCACAGGAAATGCACAGGGAGAGACTGAACATGTACAAACCGAAAGGGAACCTGGCTTGTTCGTATACCGAGTGTGTGGTCGTGAACCGAGGCAAAAGTTTGGTGAACTTTTTGTTCGTAAACCGAGTTGTACGTGTACCGAGATGTTCGTGAACCAAGGTTCCACTGTATATTGTACATGAATAGCTTCAAATGAAACATGAATGTGTACAATGTTGCTTTGTGGGTGACTTGGTCTCTGTGCATTTAAGTTACATCTGAGGCAGACTCGCCATCCTGCTTCAATTCCGTACAGGCAGAATTAGGGCAGAGCTTTGTCTTAGAAAAATGACAAATAGTTGACATTAACACTAGAGAAATTGCACACAACGAGTTAGACAGAGAAATTATACATGGCATGTAGTATGAGGCTGGTGAGAACACAAAAAAATCACATCTCGCTCTTCCTCGTGTCATTCTTGTATTATCACGTGACAGAATGAGCAACAAAGTGCAGGAGCATGAATAGGAGCATGCTCATCTTTCGTCCTGTTGTCCCAATGTGGATGAGACAAACATTAAGCAAAATACCTCTTCCTACATCTTTTTCCTGCATGTAGCAGTGAAAGAGACGGGACAGTGTAGCAGAGGTTGTATCTGGCTGTTTTCTTGTAATCGCTTGCTAGATTAAGTGAGGCATACCAGTAGGAAAGCTGATTTTTAACACACTTGTTTGGTTAAGAAGGAATGAAAGTACAAGAGACTCTCATGCCGCAGTGACAAAGAATGATCCTGCTCTAGCACAATATGGGAAAACGTCACCCTGTGCCAACCTGATTTAAATTTTTACAATCTTTTTTTCACTTTTTATCTTTTATGGTCTGTTGCCCGATTGCGTAAAAACTGAATTTTGTAAGTTGAGGTTCTACTGTCCAATATTATATATTGTTTTGATTTTGCCATTTTTAGTGTAGTTTGGCAGCGCTGTCTGAAATCCATTTATACAGTACTATGAGTTAGACATTTCAGATATTACATGTATAAATGTAATTTAAACATTTTACTCAGCTGTGTTTTAAATCTTTTAAAGGCTTTGCAGAAATGTACACTGTGTCATTTGTCCACCCTATAGGTTACTGTACGCGAGTCCCATCAATCACTTCTGCTGCATACTTTAATTGTGCAAAGCACACTCTCAGCAGGGCCAAGAGTATGTAATTTGCATGTAATGAATGACCTAAAATGATGAAAATGTAAGCAGCAAACTGCCAGAGTTTAGGTTGGCAAAAACTGAAAAAAAGGAAATTTAAGAATATTTCAAATGGACCTTCTTCAGTGAACAACTAATAGGTTACAACCTATAGATGTTCTGCAGCAATTAAAGTAAATTAAGCATTGGAGTTGAAGCAAACATTTATACAGCGGTATCCCAACTTGTGTTGATTACTTAAAACCTCTCTGTCTGTCTTAAACCACAATTGGAATAGACTCTGTAGTTTTCAGTTTGGCAACAGGATGTCCTTATTGTTAATAGCCAAGGTAATTTGAAATCACATTGTTTACTATAAAAGCACAGATGGACAAATTGGTGACTAAGAAGAAGTCAGCCTTACCAATTTGACTATATTTTGGCTTCAAAGCAAATGAAACTGGTGAGTCAAAAGATTTACCCAAAGTTATTTGTTGATTTTGCAGAAAGGTGATTGTTGAAAAAGATTTACAATTGACCATCTTGTTTTGTCACTTGTTCATACATCATCTATCAGACTATGCAAGTTAAGCCAATATGTGATTTCTAAAGGCTTGTCTCAGCAGCCAAAATCTGTTACCACTTTTGGACTTGGAAAGCACAGAATATACACTGATCTGCCACAACAATAAATCCACCTGCCTAATACTATTTAACTCCCCCTTATGCCCCCAAAACCGCTCTGACCTCCCATAGCATGGATTCCACAAGACCTCTGAAAGTGCCCATTGATATCAGGCACCAAGATGTTAGCAGCAGATCCTTTAAGCTTTATAAGTTGCAAGGTCAGAACCTCCATGGATTAGACTTGCCTTTCTGGCACATCTTACAGATGCTTGATTGGATTGATATCTGGAATTTGAGGGCCAAGTCAACACATTTATCTTTTTGAAAGAAGCCTCTGTCTTCAGAGAATATTGTTGCCATAAGGGGGTGTACTTGGTGTGCAATAGTCTTTAGGTATATTTTACATGTCCAAATAACATCCTCATAATAATAAAAATAATAATCATTCTTTACTTTTATATAGCGCTCAATGAATGTTAGGAACTAAGGCTTCCTAGCAGAACTTTGCCCAAAGCATCACACTGCCTCCATTGGCTTGCCTTCTTCCCATACTGCATCCTGCTGCCATCTCTTCTTCAGGTAAACAATGCCACACGGCCATCCAAATGATCTGAAAGAAAACGTTATTAATCAGACAGGCCTCCTCTTTCATTTCTCCAAGGTCAATTTTTGATGCTCAGATGGCCCATTGTAGGTGCTTTCATTGATACACAGGTTTCAGCATGGTCCCTCTGACTATCCTCTGGCAACACATCCACATTCTTAGCAAGTGACATGAACTGTGTGTTCTAACACCTTTCTGTCATGTCCAGCATTATTTTTTTCAGCTGTTAGTTCAACAGTTGTTCTTTAGTGGGATCAGACCAAATGGGCTATCCTTCACTCCTCACACATATCAGTGATCCTGGGTGACCATAACCCCATTCATTGGTTAACTGCTTGTCTTTCCTTGGACCACTTTTGATAGGCACTAACCACTACATACTACCCCACAAGACCTGCTGTTTTGGAGATACTCTTACTCACTTGTCTATTTTTCAGAATGTATATTTGCCCATTTTTCCTGCTTCCAACTCAATAGCTTCAAGAAGTACCAGTTCACTTGCTGCCTAACTGGTATATATTCCACCCCTTGACAGGTGCTGCTGTGATGAGATAATGTTATTAGCCTCACCTGTTAGTGGTTTTAATTTTATGATTGATTGGTATATAAGCAGTGCAGTCTAACATGGGAACACTTTACCACAGATGTTTTATTAACATTTATTGCATTAAAATATTAATAAATTATGTTTGTATTAACCCATTCTTTCCACAGTGTTGCCATAAGCCTTTTGGTCCCTTACTGAGCAACAAATGTCAGCCAACCCTCATTCATTTCAAATGCAAGTGATAATCAGTTATAGACTGTAGTAAAATCCATGTCTTATTTTTCTGGGGCAGTATTGTCAATGTATGATCCATTGACTGAAGTGCCTCACTGAGGAAACCCCCCATTTCCCTGAGTCGCTTCGCTGATGGTGGGGTATTAATGGTATATCCCCTGCAGAGCTGATTGCAGAGCACTGAATGCACTAGCTTAATGATGGTCTGCTCATTCCAGAAAGATTGCTTAAGATGTAAAAGCCAGCACCAGTGGCAAGATACTCTAATGACACTTTGGCATGCTTTTCAACAAGTATACTTTTTCAAAATCGCACGTGTTCTTAGAAAAGTTGCAGTCTTTCACAAATATAGAAAAAGATGAGGTGACTTTGAGAGCCAATTGCAGTCACTTAACAGTCCAAGCAGGATTTTTTCCCACCAGTCTTGATTCTGCTCACATATCTAGACTGAGTGCAGTACACTTAATACTTTGGTAAATGTTGTTTTAGTTTCGGCATTATACAACAGCTTCTATCTTTCTTGTCTTTTCTTAATAATCTGAGGATTGATTTTCAGTAAAATACATGACCTACAGAAACCTGTGATGCACCCATCACATTGAACCCACAACAGAGGAAATTGTCAGATTGCTAATGAGAGTTTTGCAAGGGAAAATGTTATCGGGTTATCAAGTTTCTAGTGTAAATGCAATGTGTGTACAATGCTTTCACTACCCATCCATATGAATGCAATCTGTGTGATTATATTTAGAAACTGTCTGTATACAATCAGGATACAGGTTCCCTTTGTAAACATATTTTCGATGTGTTTAATCATGTAGTTCATATCACTGACATCCATTAGTGAGTACAGTAATGAATCATTGATTGCCAATGATATTGTCGGCTGTATGTTTACCTCAGAGTTTTATTTTTTAGAGATTTCTGTTTACAAAAAGTGGGCATTCACTTGTTAATAAGACGGTACACACATACGGTCACTTTTCTTTCTGATTCAGTTTCATTCATTGTTTTTTCGCAATTTTATATTATAGATTGCCATCAATGACTGATACAATGGGAAGGCTCTACTGTATTTATATTGAATCACAGGACATGTGCCCAAAGGGAGCTGGGCGGTCTCATGGTCTGGAACCCCTGCAGATTTTATTTTTTTCTCCAGGCTGTCTGGAGTTTTTTTGTTTTTTCTGTCCTCCCTGGCCACTGGACCTTACTCTTATTCTATGTTAATTAGTGTTGTCTTATTTTAATTCTTACTTGGTCTTTTTTTTTCCTCTCTTCTTCATCATGTAAAGCACTTTGAGCTACATTATTTGTATGAAAATGTGCTATATAAATGTTGTTGTTGTTGACATGGGGAATATAATGATAGCTTGAAATATTGCTGAGGTCAGAAGGGAGTAATCAAATGAAAACTGATTTAGAGGCAATATTTTAAAATGCTTCTTGCATCAGTGTTTGTATTTTCAGTTACTAAATTAAGAATCCCTTGTATCATTCATTACAGATATTGTATTGGGAGGGAAAAAGCATTCACCATAAAAGAAAAGCAACGAAAAAGGCACACATATATATGTATACTGCATATAGTACTGTGTGAAAGTCTTGGGCACTTATGAAAAAAATGCTATAAAGTGGAATTTCTTTTAGAAATAATGCCGCGAATAGTTTTATTAAACCTCCTAGACAAAAAATGTTGTAAAGTGGAATTTCTTTTAGAAATAATGATGTGAATAGTTTTATTAAACCTCTTAGACAGTGCAGTTTACAGAAAAAAAAAAACATAAATGAAATCGGTATTTGATGCCGATGTTTTAATAATGCTGTTTTAATAATGTAGCAATTCTATTAGTTATACGTGTATGCAAGTTTTGAAGGTACTTTCATGGTAAGTTGTTCCAAGCCTTTTTGGAAAACTTGCACAGTTCCTCTGCTGACCTTGACTGTCATTTTTGCTTTTCTCTCTGCTGTTAATTCTGGAGAGCCTTGATGATGTTGACATCAGGGCTTTGTTGGGGCCTTGCTTTAGGTTGCAGGATGCCCTGTTGTTCTTTTTTTTCTGACAGTTTTTAAAATGACTTTGATCATGTACAGTGGTGTGAAAAACTATTTGCCCCCTTCCTGATTTCTTATTCTTTTGCATTTTGTCACACAAAATGTTTCTGATCATCAAACACATTTAACCATTAGTCAAATATAACACAAGTAAACACAAAATGCAGTTTTTAAATGATGGTTTTTATTATTTAGGGAGAAAAAAAATCCAAACCTACATGGCCCTGTGTGAAAAAGTAATTGCCCCCCTTGTTAAAAAATAACCTAACTGTGGTGTATCACACTGAGTTCAATTTCCGTAGCCACCCCCAGGCCTGATTACTGCCACACCTGTTTCAATCAAGAAATCACTTAAATAGGAGCTGTCTGACACAGAGAAGTAGACCAAAAGCACCTCAAAAGCTAGACATCATGCCAAGATCCAAAGAAATTCAGGAACAATGAGAACAGAAGTAATTGAGATCTATCAGTCTGGTAAAGGTTATAAAGCCATTTCTAAAGCTTTGGGGACTCCAGCGAACCACAGTGAGAGCCATTATCCACAAATGGCAAAAACATGGAACAGTGGTGAACCTTCCCAGGAGTGGCCGGCCGACCAAAATTACCCCAAGAGCGCAGAGACGACTCATCCGAGAGGTCACAAAAGACCCCAGGGACAACGTCTAAAGAACTGCAGGCCTCACTTGCCTCAATTAAGGTCAGTGTTCACGACTCCACCATAAGAAAGAGACTGGGCAAAAACGGCCTGCATGGCAGATTTCCAAGACGCAAACCACTGTTAAGCAAAAAGAACATTAGGGCTCGTCTCAATTTTGCTAAGAAACATCTCAATGAGTGCCAAGACTTTTGGGAAAATACCTTGTGGACTGATGAGACAAAAGTTGAACTTTTTGGAAGGCAAATGTCCCCCTTACATCTGGCGTAAAAGGAACACAGCATTTCAGAAAAAGAACATCATACCAACAGTAAAATATGGTGGTGGTAGTGTGATGGTCTGGGGTTGTTTTGCTGCTTCAGGACCTGGAAGCTTGCTGTGATAGATGGAACCATGAATTGTACTGTCTACCAAAAAAATCCTGAAGGAGAATGTCCGGCCATCTGTTCGTCAACTCAAGCTGAAGCGATCTTGGGTGCTGCAACAGGACAATGACCCAAAACACACCAGCAAATCCACCTCTGAAATGGCTGAAGAAAAACAAAATGAAGACTTTGGAGTGGCCTAGTCAAAGTCCTGACCTGAATCCATTTGAGATGCTATGGCATGACCTTAAAAAGGCGGTTCCTGCTAGAAAACCCTCAAATAAAGCTGAATTACAACAATTTTGCAAAGATGAGTGGGCCAAAAATTCCTCCAGAGCGCTGTAACAGACTCATTGCAAGTTATCGCAAACGCTTGATTGCAGTTATTGCTGCTAAGGGTGGCCCAACCAGTTATTAGGTTCAGGGGGCAATTACTTTTTCACACAGGGCCATGTAGGTTTGGATTTTTTTTTCTCCCTAAATAATAAAAACCACCATTTACAAACTGCATTTTGTGTTTACTTGTGTTATATTTGACTAATGGTTTAAATGTGTTTGATGATCAGAAACATTTTGTGTGACAAACATGCAAAAGAATAAGAAATCAGGAAGGGGGCAAATAGTTTTCCACACCACTGTATTTGCATTAGTGTCTTTCTGCAGAGTAAAGCTAGGGCTGTTCAGATACCTCACTGTTGGTATTGCATGATCGATGTGAATCTGACTCTAAATTTTTGCAGTGAGGAGTCCATTAAGTTTGATGAAATTGCTAACTCCATATGTGGAAATGCAATCCCAGACCTGCAGGAAACCTTCACTATGCTTCACTGTTGTCTGTAAACATTCATTCATTTATGGTTCTCCAGCCCATCTGTGAATAGACTGCCTTCTGTTCAAGAGCAAAATTTCCAGTTTTTGACTTCTTTATCCAGGGTACCATATTTCATACTTGTTTTGCTGTGCGTAGTTAAATTGTTTAGCTTTATTTCAACTTCACTGGAATAGCTTTTTTGGTTGAAACTGTAAGGCCCTATGGAATCTGTTGTTATTTTTTCACAAATTGTTTTATTTTTTTTATTTTTGGTTTTCACCATTTTGTTTTTCATTGATTCGGTTTTTTTTTTTTTTTGTGTTTTTTTTTTTTTTTTTTTTCCAGTATCAACATCTACAACAAAACAAACAATAAAGAAATGGTACTTTATATTCCTTTTAATGAAACAGCACACTAGCCCAACTGAACATTATATTGCAGTTGCATTCATCAGGTAGGAGCCCAAATCCTCCATGATGCTGTATGTTGAGACTTCAGTAGGACAGTAAGATGAAGGTTAACTTTACTTTTATGGTCTTGGATATTTGTTACAGCCTGAACTGATGTGTTCTCAGTCAGAAAGAACTTTTTGTTGAGTTGAATATGTTCAGAGAAGAACCCATCTGATTCGAATCAGCTGTTCTACGTGGTGTTTCGTGCCTAGGGGTTCCTGGCAGGTTTCTTGAAGAAGGCAGACTTTACCCACATCACTAGTGATCCAGCCTCTCTAAAATATTTATAGTGCTGCCAGGTCTCTCCTACCAAACAGGGGACATGACACAAGCAGGTTGTATATACACTGTTAGGCATTCAGTACCTGTAATTTTAATCATGTAAATTATTTATAATGATACTTAAACCTTAAATGTTTACAGATTAAAAAGGTGCATCATTACATCTGTAGCTGTATCACTGCACATCATAAAATAATGATTACAAGCAAAAGCAAACTAATCTGCAAGGTGCTAAATCTGGGGAATTAAACAGAAAAAGAAAGAGAGACCTGCTTTTAAGTGCTTGTTGCATCTGAGGAGAAGTCTGCCATTCTAGGTACCAAGTTTACTATGGAAGAGTCAAATGTGAACCTTGCGTGTCTTGTTACCATGAGGCAAAACATTTATTAAATCCTGAAACATCGTTGCTAATTTTTTAAAAGGGAACCTGTTAACAACCAAGTGCCGTTCACTAATAACATTTTTCTATGGGAAAGACTTTTAATACTGGTTAAATATAATTTCATGTACAATTAGAACTGCCCACATAAAGGAATTACCATACAGCCAAATGTTTACTCACCTATCACTAATGTTAAGAACTATGTGGTCCTCGGCTATCTGTGATTTCATCAACTACAAACAAACTTAATGCCACAAATCTTTTGAAGAACTGTGTCCATATGTTGTTCAAAGACCACAGGGCAAATGAGTTTGGACGAATACTCGCTCTCATTTTCTGGCAGCACACCTCCTTGTTTGCAATGCTTAATAAAGAAAGGGCGCATCTTTGTCGTTTTTTTCAAGCGGTATGTGTGACTCGCATGACCACAAAGACCTCCACAAAACTGGCATCTTGCATCTGATGATTTTGTTTGTTTCATCAATTGTTACCTGAAAGGGAACACTTTTTATCTTAATTTCTCCTTCTTCTTGAGATGGGTTTTAGATTTGATGTGGTCATCTGCAAGTATCTTTTAGGTGTCCAGTCTATGGTATGCTGGCAAAACTTGCTAAAAAGTTGTTGTCCAGATTCGTAAAAGTCGCCGGGATATTGTTGTGCTCTTAATTTTGCAGTTAAGCTTGTGTTTTAGTTTTTCGACGTAGTTAGTGTATCTGATAGTGCTTGCTTCAACATTTCTGTCTCATGCTGCTAGCTAATTTGCATGCCTTTAACAAGAAAATGTACAAGAAATATGTGTACAAACAGATAGAGAGGTACGACTGAATTTCTACAAAGAATTGCATTCGCTTGAAAAAACAACAAATTAGAAATTAGTATCTGAGTAATAGAACTACAGATTATTCAATCGTTTAATTTTTTGGGAAGTTTTGTAACAGTCACCCCTTTAGTCTCTAAATTCTGCACATTTCCGTTTTTAAATCTGTAATCCATTTCTATGCATTAATTCCGTGTTTTCTTCATCGCAGACATCATGGGGTGTTCCATGAGGACCACTTCTGATGAGGTGTTTCTGGACTGTAGATGGGGGTACCAAGGTCCTAGTGGTGTCTGTTAGATCTGAGCTAATATCGTGGTACTGAACAGCCATTTTTTTATGTTTCTGTGGCTGCCCTCGGTTGTATCCGGTCCTCAACGTTTCCCATGTGTTTGTGTTTCTGCAAGAAGAGCTTTGGACAGGATATCTAGAATCTTCATCTGCTATAATTCTTTAATAATTCTTTGCATTTATACAGCGCTTTTCTCATTACTCAAAGCGCTCAGCAATTGCAGGTTAATGGACCTTGCTCAAGGCTTGGGAGAGACGTTGATATTGCGAAAGCCCTCCTTGTGTCTTGTCACTATGCTCACTTTTTCCATGATGTGAATCTGCAAGTTAAAATGCCACATCTACTGCAGCCTTACTGTTTTTTAATATGGTTGTCCCTTGCCCAGTTTTATTCCCTCTACACAGCTGTTTGTTTAATTTCATTCAACCTAAACATTAGGTACTTGATCAAGCGCTGAGCTGTATGCTCTACAGACTCTCACACTTTTAACTGGAAAGTGGTTCTATTTACTTTGTGTTTCTTTTTTTAAGGATATTGAAACATATTACTGTATTTCACTTTTTGAAAAGGAATGTTTGGAGCACTACAATATTGTTTTTTATTAAAACACTAATCCAAAGGACAGCAAATAATCATTCTGAGATTTCAATTTTTATGACTGTTTAAAATATCTAAGAACTTTTACATAATGCAGTGCCTATTACACAGTGAAATCAAAAAATTATTCAGATACTTTTTCTCTTTCTGCCCTCTTAATTTTTAAATTACATTAGATATAGTTTATTAATTTAAATGCATCCAGCAGCGAGTAACATACAAAGATACAGAGGTCACAGGTACATGCATTCAATCAATAAATAAATAAATATATATTATGCAGAAATTGTAAAATTAATTTAAAGAGTATCAGCATTTAGTTTGGAATGTCTGGAGGAAGCACTGAATTGCCTGAAGTAACAGGCACAACAAAACCCCAGAGGCACTTCTTAGCACAACGTGCTAGAATGAGACTGGTGACTAAAAGCTGCTACAAGAGAGGCACATCATAGAGAGGATAGAGTTTTTTTTATGATGGCATCCTATTTTGCCACCATCCTCTTTTGCCACAACAGCTTCTGGTGTGTCCAGGTTATGCATGTGATGGGAGCAAGCTTTCTTGATAAGTTCGTTCAGGCTTTGTGGATGTTATGAGCTCAAATTGTTGCCCTAACAACAAAGGGTAGTTTAATACACTGGCTACTTTGGCTGACAGAACATTTCCAGCATCTTGCTGGCATTGCTTTACACCTCCCATATTTACCAGATGTTGCTTCCTGACACTAGTTTTGCTTTCGCTGAAATAAAAATTGTGACTGAAGGGAAGGTGTGATTTCTAATGTTTCAGAAATTAGAAAAAGTTGCCAAAGGCTTTTAGATATAGTAACTAAAGATTAGTGCAGGAAATGTTTAGACAAATTCCATAGGATCTCTTAAGAGTGGATTTGTGATTTAAAAAAAAAAAAAAAAAACTAGTAGAAGATGGGTGGAGAAAGATGTTTTAGTGTGCAGGAAAATCAGTTTAGCCAAATTTTTCTTTTTTACGCTCACAACAGAGAAGTAAAATAAAGCTGTCTCCCAACATTTCCTTGAAGAGCACATCACATTAATAATGTGTTGTACTTTAATAAATACCAAATAATAACAAAAAGGAGATTAAACATAAGAGATGATGATGATCACGGATTCACATGTTCATACAAGTAAGTACAACGCAACCTCATAATTTGATAAAGAAAAGTGCTTGCATTAATAATATATTAAAAAATGTGAGGAAACCCCGTTCACAATAAGTATAATAGTGTAGCTTTTTTATGTCTTAGATGGCAGTTAAATGCTGTACTGGATTATGTCTGGAGGAAATTTCTATCTTTCTTGATTCGTCATTGTATAGAAAAGTAAATGTACATGTGTATGTGTTCCTAACTGCCAGTAGTTATAGTTTGGGCAATTAACTGCATTTTTTTGAGAATGATCCAATCTTACTTATAACTTGAAATATTATTTACTTATGTATAATATCAGTACAAAATTATTTAACTATTTTGTCTACATATATGTCTGCTTTCCGTTTTAGCTTATATTCCCCCTCAGTCTGTCGATTTGATTACCTATGTCAGGAATCTTAAAATTAATAGAATCCTGGACTGGGGAGGAAACCAGGAATCCTTTTCTTCAAACTAAATGACAGTTTGGAGTTTGTACAACATGGAGAGGGTTGAACTATTCGTGAATTCAACTTTGGTGATAGTCCAATATTTTTTTCCAACAAAAAAGTAGTGTGGGTTTGCAGGGTGGCATATAACTTAACACCTTTCAAAACACACTACCTTGCCAATAAGCACAAGTGCATTGTATTTTAACAGAAAGTATGCTAAGTTTGTATTTTCTCTTTTTGGAATTTGAAATAGGCACCATTTGATATAGAATGGATTGTTTTCAAATGTTCCAGTTTGTGGCAGAAACACATTTAGTACTGGATTTATGGGATCAGCAATTTTGGGGAGGAAAAAGTGTCAGGCCTCGCCCATACTGCCAAAAATGACACAAAAATCACAATTTTTTCATATTATTCAAATTAATAATTATAGGTAATTACATCGTGATTTTGAAGGAACTTTGGGCAATTGCTGTAACAACAACAGTTGTATGTAGCCAACACCTTAATTAAGGTTAAACACCTTTTATCACTGTCTTATCAGTCATCTAAAATAGGAATCAAAGAAGAGTTATAGAATAAACAATATAAGACTGGCTATGTATTAGTCTGATGTAGCCGAGGAATGGTATTTTTTCCTTAACTAGTAAATTTTGAGAGTGGGTGTTTGTGTGACCGATCTCGCTAATATGTATAGGCATGTCGAATCCACCATCTCGACAATTTTACAAAGAAAAGATTTGTATAAGGAGGCTCCTTCCAAACAATAACCACCTTCCATTTCATTCTCCTCCTCCTCCCTTCCTGCAACCCAAAGATGTCAAATTAAATGGTGAGTACAAGTATGAAATTGTTGGTTTCTGGTAGCTAGGCACTTTTTATAACTTTTTGGTTAGTACATTAGAAAAATTATTGGTGTTTTGGTAAATTATGCACATTATACAACCCTTTTTTATTATGAAAGCGGTTAAGTAAGTGTTGCTGTGGGAGGATCGGAAACGCATTAAGGGTATTTCCATTATTTCTTATAGGAAAAATAGTCTTGACTTACAACTAACTTTAGTTACAAACCAGCCCTCGCAAACAAATTGAGTTCGTAAGTCAAGGGTCCCTATTGTATTGCATTAGGTTGCTCAATACTTTAAAAAAAAAAAAAAAAAATTGGACCACTTAATGCACGTTACTTTTATGTGTTGCCCTAACACTGCTCCTGAGAGTGTGCTGCTAAATTGCACTGTACATTCAGCTTATCAACATAAATTTAGAGAATTTCTGAAATAGTGAGACAATTTTTTTTCAACCAGAAAAATAATGTGATTACCGAAGCATTTACTTAAGTAAATGTACCTTGTAGATGCGTCTATATGTGGCTGCTAAAAGCATGTGCAAACTAAGCAGGTGCACAGGAAACGCAGAGACTACAAAATCCTTAAATGTAACCATGTAAGGGTTTACATGGCCATATAACTGTATTATTTGCAGAGAAATTTGCGTGTGTCAACTCAGTTTCTTGAGTCTAGTAACCTGGTTTCTCTAACTGGAATGAGAGTTTATATAGCATTTTGGAAAACCAGGTTTCAGTGAATAGTGGAAGTATTAAAACCCATGTAAACGTACTGAATTATAATGAAGATAACGACATACTGGAAGCAGGACCTCCATTAGTGAGCAGTGATGCATTGTCAAAGATAGCAGAAAGGTTTCCCTAGTAATGTAAAGGCCCTTAAAAGCATAATTTTAATTCCATTTAAATTTAAAAAAAAAAAAAAGTCATACCAGTAATTTTTAATAGTCATTGATATGAGAAGAAACCAGATGTTGTTAGTTGCAATGATATCTGTATATATTGTACCATTTAATAAGCCACTTTACTTATGGGTCTCTATAAAGGAATGAACTAAGTTGACATTTACAATAATCACAGAACGCCAGGTAAATTAAATGTATCACAAAAAATAACTGTCAGAATGTTTGACCTTATGATAAATGTTCCTGATGGTGTTTTTACTGAATTTGCACAGCACTTGAATCAAATTTAGAGGCACATATTCTTGATGAAGTCCTGCAGGTGTTGCAGAACCTGACTTACCTACTGCACAAAGTTAATGCATTTTTGGTTCTGCACATGTAACTAAGCTTTTATAAAGCAAGCAGAAGTGTAGTAAGAAAAAAAAAAAAGTTTTATACAGACTATTAAATCGGAAAGACTGTTGATAAAATGACCAAGCACACAATTATTGTTATAGTGATGTTTAACATATTCAGTAATAATCAATATCATGTTATGGTCTAGCCCATTTTTGTAGTCATTTTTACAAATAATGTAAATGTAAGGTAGTGGTTGTGGGAAGCTTCTTTTCTTGCCATGGGTAATGGGCTGATGCACTGATTTTTAGACGGATTTCATGTCGCAACCAGTGAATTTTTGGGTGGTTTTCAAGAAGCAGTAGACTTGAGTGTGCAGGCTTAAGTGTTATTTTATACAAGGTGTCTTTCTCACACTATGTGCAATTTTTATTTTGCCTGAAAAGTGCTAGGAATATTGATTTTATGTATAATATTGATATGTAACCAATATATTGTATACCCACAGATATGCTTTAGGTTAATTGTTGACTTTAATTTGTCCTCATCATTAGAAAGCATTTGTGTGTTCTATGGTGAACTGAACTACATAAAAAGTTGAATCTGTCTGTTTTGAGTAAAGTACATATATTAGTTGGGCTGCCCACTACTGGTGAGTATTGTATTTAACCTGTGTCGCCATCAGTCTTTATCTTTTACACCCTTCAGAGATCCTCTGCCATATGTTTCATTGTTAATTTTTTTTTATTCTACAGTGACAATATGTTGACATTTAGTTAGCCTACATAACATTGTACAAGCCATTTTTAACCAAAACAATCTTCTAGGTCTTCCTGGAGAAAAAAACGACCAGTTCTAATGTGGTTGGCTGCTGTTTTAATAGTCTCTTTCATTAAAATAGTGAGTCAGATAATCTGTACTCGTTAAGATTTCACTCCTTTCTGCTATACACACTCTTACAAATCATTTTTTGTGTGGCTGTCATAACTGTACCTATCCCTACGTTATATTTTGTTTGGCTGTCCAATAAATAATTTATTGCTGAAATAGATCATGCTTTCATGTAAACAGGTGTTGGAAAAAACATTTTCAGTTAATGGAAGCATGTAGGATCCATCCATCCATTCATCTGTTGTAGTAACAACCCTGGACAGGACTCTCACTAGTCTGTTTACTTGATATTGAGTCAATATAAAAGCTGTTTAAAATAAACACTCTTGCTCAGAGGATCTGATGGGGTTCGCTTGCAAGATGCTGTGGAAGCTACATTTTAGTTTTCATAGTCATTCCATCTCATATATAAATGCATATTTTTTTTCACTAAAGAGAACCTAATGACAAAAAAAGTTCACTTTATATGGTGCCTCAGAAATTGTTTAATATGGCACATGGGAGACATCTAGTGGTAATGCTAAAATTTTTAATAGTTGCTTGTTTTAAATTACTAGCTAGCTAATAAAACTTCTTAAATACTGATGCTTAACCATGTAAACAGTTTGACAGCGGTCAGCTTTATTTCAGGGGGAAATTAGAAATCTTGAAATAATTACTTGGAAGCACAAAAGAGTGAAATATTTTTAAAGGTAAAATGTACTGAAAGTGATTGGTCAGTAAATGTGAAATTTACTACTTTTTCAGTCTAAGCCAAGTTTAGAATGAAAGCCATTTCAGAGATACTGTTTTTACATAAGAAAAGAGTTCAAAACTACTGGATGTCATTGCGTTTTCAGATCTCAAATTTCATGTGTGGCAGAAATAAATTGACCTCGATGTAACAAGACATGGGATGGGTATGTATGCTTCCGGGGACTAGTGGTGTAATGCAACTGATTACATTTACTGTCATTATTGTACATTCCATAAATTATGTTGGGCACAGCACTTTTTAAAGTATCTTTTAAATGCAAATACTTTTACCCGTTTAAAGATATTATGTAGTAACAATTCTTCCTCTTGCAGTTTCAAGGCAGGTTGTTTCAAATTACAATTCATTGCTTATGTTCAAAATGCGTGGTTTGCATTGACTAAGTAAATATGACTACCTGCCAGACCTTTTGGCATTGCCAGGTCACTATCGTGTTTTAGTGAATAACACAGGTACAATAACACTTTGAAGTTCTCATTGGCTGTGTAAGTGGGTGTATCTCAGCATATCATTGTATAGTGGTCAAGAACCTAGTATATGCTATAAAAGCGCACCTTAAATCTAAAATGCAGTAACTGTTTTCTGCACCTGGGAATATCTGCACAGTGGCAGCAGTAGGAGGAAGTTCTCAGTATAGGGCTAAGAATGGCAGTACTCTTTATAAAGCAGAGACAGTGTATTTCTGGCCAAACAGAGCGCAAGCGATATTCAACCTAGCGCAGTAACTTTATTATGTGGTGTAAACTCTGCATCCCAAAAACTGAAATTAGATGCATACACAAACTTTTCCTGTAACTTACAAAAACATATTGAATTAAGGTTGTTTTTTTTTTTTTTTTTTTAACTAGCAGGATGTTTAAAACAATACAGTATAAGTAATAAAAATCATAGTTGCTAGTGTTGAAAGACAGTTGACAGTAACCAAACACGCAGCAGTATTTTAAAGATGTTCCTCTTCATTGCATAATACTTACGGGAGGTGCATTTAGCAAATATATTTTCTCTTAAATGTGCGTAGGTTTTATTAATATATGTTGGTAGGTTTGGCGTATTTTTAAGTAATTTTCTGTAAATGAATGAGTATTTTCAAAGTTTTTGCCCTCACTTTTTCAGCAATATGTTGATTTCACTGACTGCAGCAAAGAGCCTGGTACTCATAATTGTGATGATGAATGCACACCGTCTGTCTGCTGAGCTTGTGTTGCTTCAAAGAACTGGTAAAACAGAGGTCTATCGACAGCATTTCTGTTCGCTTACAAGCAACTTTATATTGCCGCCCCACATAAACAGCAACTGACACCGTTCTCTATTCAGAGATTACTTGTAACTTGCATCCCATTTGCTCCCATACCATTCAAATATGTGTTGTGTGTTGTAACTCTGTCACATTTTAGTTGTTATACTGAAGAACAGTACACAATGAACAACAGTGTGTTCGTGTTTTCTGATTTATTATTCAGCAATGAAGTATGCTGTTGTAGCAGCATCACTACATTGCATATTGTATCATTAGAGAGTTCCCTCATTCTTCAAAGCATCATGAGCTGAGCCACATGAAAAATCTTCACAATGTTAAAGTTTTTAACATTAACTGATTATTTTGGAGTGAACAAGTGGAGCAGCTCACTTCTTCACTACAGTAGGCAGGTGTGTTGTTGGTTGTGAGGGTGGCTTCCAGCTCAAAGTTGATTCCTATTTTGCAACAGCTTCTGCTCCCAGTGACCCTTAACCACATAAGCTAGGCAGTTAGAGGATGGAAGGAATAAAGTATGAATGATTGGGCATTGTAGCCATATTCTTTACAGTCCGGAGGATGAATGCAAAGACTCTGTTCAGTTATTGGTGCTATGTATGGTTCTATATTTAAAGCATTTTATTTTACCATCATTTCAAAATTCCTCGTTCAAAATGCGTGACACCAACTTTTAGGTGATTCTGCTTTCAAAGCATGCATGATGTATTTTTATTTCTCATCTTATTCCATAATGGTCTAAACGTGGTAAGTAATAAAGGCTTTTATTTTGTCTTGAATATGCAGCAGTATATTTCCTGCCTCATTAAATTAATGTGTGGGATCCATATTACTAACCGAGAATGGTAAACCGGATGGCATGGACGCAGGTACACGGCGATGGGACCATGAGACGTACTGCGCAGGCGCGTACAGCTCAACTAACGGAAATAGCAAATAAAACAACCGCCATATTGTGAGTGGCACTACTGCGGAGTGAAGTTAGGAATAATGTGCTGCTTGGGATTGTACAAACTGCTGAACGCTTTACACCAAATTCAAATACAATATAGCTCAACGATACATACACGAGCCCACCTGGATAAGATCAATGAACGCAGGCGCCTACAACGCGCGTCAGAAACTGCGGAAGCAAAGCAGGCACGGGTTAAGACACTACGGGGTCCGCAAAGGTCCACAAAGAGAGTACGGAATATATAAGAGCACACCCGATCAAAAAAAAATCAATCGTGTAAAAGCACATAGTACACACAAATCATGTGCTCTCAGCACATAGAAAGCGTATAAGACCAATACGGAGAATAGAGACCCAAAGGCATTGGAGAGAAAAAAGGCAGATAAGAGATTATGAAAGCAGTGGAATTCGAAAGGCTCAAACAAACGATGGCGCGATACACATGCAGACAAAGGTACACAATATGAAAGCAGTAAAATTCGAAAGTATTGTAGCGTCCCACCCAGGTTGAGGGCTTTTTGGTTTTAAGTGCGTCCACTATTAATGAACATTCATTAGGATTAATGAATATCATTTGCTGTCATTGTCATTTACTTAACTTCCCCGAAGAAACAACTGGCAATACAACTAATGAGTTTACATGTTGTTGTCAAAGGGGTCAGGTTAGACTGCCTCCTTTTAGATGAATATCCTGAATATCTACGGATGTTTCTAACTAACAATGTACCCGAAAGTAAAAACATTATGGACTGCATTAGATCCTACAATAGTTCATTTGCTTTTGCATCTACCAGGGTAAATATCAGGCCACCAGCTGGCAATGGCCCATACTGCTTTCGCGTATGTGGACAAATATTACATCAGATTGGAACAGTGGACCCTGAGCCAAATCTCGAACGCAAATATGCACAGATCTACGTGTTAGATCCAGATGATGCAATCTATCAACGATTTTACTACAAATGTTGTGTATAAAGAAGTATTCCAATAGATCCTTCTAATGTGCCATGCTATGGGTTCTTTACTTCCTTTGTTCGTCATCTACACCTTTACACTCCAATATACAGTGGGTACGGAAAGTATTCAGACCCCCTTCAATTTTTCACTCTTTGTTATATTGCAACCATTTGCTAAAATCATTTAAATTAATTTTTTTTCCTCATTAATGTACACACAGCACCCCAATATTGACAGACAAAAAAAAGAATTTTTGAAATTGTTGCAGATTTATTAAAAAAGAAAAACTGAAATATCACATGGTCCTAAGTATTCAGACCCTTTGCTCAGTATTTAGTAGAAGCACCCTTTTGAGCTAATACAGCCATGAGTCTTCTTGGGAAGATGCAACAAGTTTTTCACACCTGGATTTGGGGATCCTCTGCCATTCCTCCTTGCAGATCCTCTCCAGTTCTGTCAGGTTGGATGGTAAACGTTGGTGGACAGCCATTTTTAGGTCTCTCCAGAGATGCTCAATTAGGTTTAAGTCAGGGCTCTAGCTGGGCCATTCAAGAACAGTCACAGAGTTGTTGTGAAGCCACTTCTTCGTTATTTTAGCTGTGTGCTTAGGGTCCATTGTCTTGTTGGAAGGTAAACCTTCGGCCCAGTCTGAGGTCCTTAGCACTCTGGAGAAGGTTTTTGTCCAGAATATCCCTGTACTTGGCCGCATTCATCTTTCCCTCGATTGCAACCAGTCGTCCTGTCCCTGCAGCTGAAAAACACCCCCACAGCATGATGCTGCCACCGCCATGCTTCACTGTGGGGACTGTATTGGACAAGTGATGAGCAGTGCCTGGTTGTCTCCACACATACCGCTTAGAATTAAGGCCAAAAAAGTTCTATCTTGGTCTCCATCAGACCAGGGAATCTTATTTCTCACCATCTCAGAGTCCTTCAGGTGTCTTTTAGCAAACTCCATGCGGGCTGTCATGTGTCTTGCACTGAGGAGAGGCTTCTGACAGGCCACTCTGCCATAAAGCCCTGACTGGTGGAGGGCTGCAGTGATGGTTGACTTTCTACAACTTTCTCCCATCTCCTGACTGCATCTCTGGAGCTCAGCCAAAGTGATCTTTGGGCTCTTCTTTACCTCTCTCACCAAGGCTGTTCTCCCCCAGTAGCTCAGCTAGGCCGGACGGCCAGCTCTAGGAAGGGTTCTGGTCGTCCCAAACGTCTTCCATTTAAGGATTATGGAGGCCACTGTGCTCTTGGGAACCTTAAGTGCAGCAGAAAATTTTTTGTAACCTTGGGCCAGATCTGTGCCTTGCCACAATTCTGTCTCTGAGCTCTTCAGGCAGTTCCTTTGACCTCATGATTCTCATTTGCTCTGACATGCATTGTGAGCTGTAAGGTCTTATATAGACAGGTGTGTGGCTTTCCTAATCAAGTCCAATCAGTATAATCAAACACAGCTGGACTCAAATGAAGGTGATCTCAAGGATGATCAGAAGAAATGGAAAGCACCTGAGTTAAATATATGAGTGTCACAGCAAAGGGTCTTAATACTTAGGACCATGTGATATTTCAGGTTTTTCTTTTTTAATAAATCTGCAACAATTTCAAAAATTCTTTTTTTTGTCTGTCAATATGGGGTGCTGTGTGTACATTAATGAGGAAAAAAATTAATTTAAATGATTTTAGCAAATGGCTGCAATATAACGAAGAGTGAAAAATTGAAGGGGGTCTGAATACTTTCCGTACCCACTGTATCTCATGCATTCATCAATGTATTTCGGGTTACCCAACACCAGGGGTAGCCGAGCAGGGGGCGGAGCCTCCTTGTTTTGAAATAAATGGGCATGATTCCTGCAATGCTGTGCTTAAATTCAAGCCATGCTTTTAAGTTATGTCCTGAAGTCCACTGGTAAGGTGGATAAATTAATCAATGTATAGGTTCAAACTGTAGACTGTGTCTGTATTTGCTGTTCTGTAAACTAAAGACATATGTAAATGACTAAGTAATCACTTGTTGCATTTCAGTTAAATTGTAACGCATGTCTCCTTGGGTATTGTGGCAGACCTAGACATTAGTTAAGTGACCAATTAGGCATATTCCCCAGTCTGCAGGCACACATTACTTGATAGCTGGAGTTTGGAG
Source organism: Erpetoichthys calabaricus (assembly GCF_900747795.2). Lineage (NCBI taxonomy): Eukaryota > Metazoa > Chordata > Cladistia > Polypteriformes > Polypteridae > Erpetoichthys > Erpetoichthys calabaricus. Next base: position 44,706,753 of record NC_041405.2, read on the forward strand.
TGTGCCTTTGCAGCAATGCTAACTTATTCAAAGGAAGCAAGCAACCTTTTTGGGAAAAAAAAAACATTTTTTACAATATTGAATAAATTTTTATATGTTTATTTTCTAGTAGTATAATTGCCATAACTTTTGAAAAGCTAAATTACTTATTTGATGGTGATGGTGTTATTGTTTGAGTAACACTCCTTTATTACTTGTTACATAAGTTATATCCATGTTCCTCAAACTGTACACTTCACAGTTGTTTTGAGCTCACTGTAGAAAGTAAATTGTTTGCACATGTTTTCTGATATTGAGGTTACCTGTTAGTTTCCTTAAAGATACTATTAATTTGCAGGTGAAGCTCACTTATAAAACAGTTTTAAGTAAGTTCATACTTCTGATAGCTGTATTGTTATAGATTAGAGGTGAGAGGAAATAAGGCAGTATTTAAATTTTTGTAATTCCAATCTATCATTGACATGCTAAGGACTTTTATCCATTTTTTTTGTTGTTTTTGGCACAATCAATGGTAAAGTTGAAGCAATGCCTTTCATTAATCCCCCTGACTTCAGCCCCAAAAATCCACCTGGTGTATTTGTACTTTGCAGAAGTAATATTTCACCATGTAATCAAGTTTGTACACCCTCTGATTCAGTATAACATTAGCTTTCAATTAATGTTACCTATGAATAGCACTATGCAATATACAATTTTGAAAACTATATAGACTGACAAAAAATATAATAATGAATTTTTTATGTATAAACCATTGAGAACACCCAAAGTGAATGAAACTGAAAGGGGAAAAATATTTTTTGAGCTGATTAAATTTATTGTAAGCATGTACCATCTTATTTGTAATTGCATGTACACTTTGACTATCATCAAATGCTTTATGTTCTCTAATTCAGTATATATTCAGCTTTTGACCTATGTTAGACATTTTGCAAAATTAGACCTTACTGTACTGATACTGCTGCAAACTTTAACAGGGAATACAGTGTGCAATAAACACAAAAAGGAAAAAATCCTCGCATTGTTATTGTAAAGTCAGTGGAGACAAAATGAAAAACAAAATAATTTTGTAAATGAAAAAGTTATTATGAATCTTATGTGGTCATTGTTTTTTAGTATACAGTGTTTGCCCTCTTCCTGTAGCACACCCCCTTTATTGTTTTATTAGAACATGCAAAGTGCCTTACATAACATATATACATGTCAGACATCGTTATACCTCCCAGAAGATCACCATTCCATTTGGCCAGGTGTACAACAAAGGGTGATGACTAACCAGGCAGAACACAATACCAAACCCTGTCCCCATAATTGGCATACCTCAAAAGCTCTACATATTTATTACACACAGAAATTAAATGAAGCATACATGAAAACAAATAAATAGTAAGAATATAGGTAAAAAAAAAGAACTTTCACAGCATCTTATATACACATTTCCAGGTTACTTTACTTTACTAATATGTCAGCCAGTGCTTTACTATGTTTATTACTGTATACTAGCCCTGCACCGCATAATTATGTGTTGATGGGTGAACACTTCCTGAAAGACACAGTTGTCCAAATGGGGTGGGTTTGAGGATATGACTGTGAGTGAATGAAAAGTTGGAACTCTGGAGAGAGCAACTGTCTCGCGCGCCTGTGTGTGTCTCTCTCGCGCACCGCATAATTATGTATTGATGGGTGAACACTTCCTGAAAGACACAGTTGACTGAAAACTGGGTTTGGCAGATACAGGCATATCATTTTGAAAGTGTGTCCCTGTGCCTTATTAATTGTCATTGCAAAGGCCAATCTAACAGGAAATTGTCTGCATGTAAACGAAAAAAACGCAGATTTGAATCTGATGGGGTCAGAGATTCTCTCTCTCTCACGCCTGTGTTGTGTGTCTCTCTCTCGCGCGCCTGTGTGTGTGTGTGTGTGTCTCTCGCACCCACGCCTGTGTGCTATAAGTGAATGAAAAGATGGAACTCTGGAGAGAGCAACATACAATTGTCCGTGACTGAAATGCCTATATCTGCCTATATATATATTCACAGCATTCGTAGTCTGAATCACAATCTGATTGTATGGGTGGTTACCTACCAGGTAATGCTTGTGGTTAGTCAGCAAGTCGGCTAACATCCGCCACACGCCCTCTTTCAGTTGCAAGAAGCAGATCATAGAATGGTTGAAATAGTTTACTATCAAATAATGCAAAGAGTACGCGACACGTGTTTCGCCCTAAATTCTGGGCTCATCAGGCGTACACACTCACTGCACTCCCTTACGGGAATCGAACCTTGGACGTCAGTGCTAGAGGCGAAGCCCCTAACGTTGCGCCACGGCGTGTGGTTCGTTCATTTGACAGCATGTAGATCGGAGTCAACCATTCTATGATCTGCTTCTCGCAACTGAAAGAGGGCACGTGGCGGATGTTAGCCGACTTGCTGACCAGCCACAAGCGTTACCTGGTAGGTAACCAGCCATACAATCAGATTGTGATTCAGACTACGAATGCCATGAATGTAATTACCCCGATCTACATGCTGTCAAATGAACGAACCACACGCCGTGGCGCAACATTAGTGGCTTCGCCTCTAGCTCTGACGTCCCGAGGTTCGATTCCTGTAAGGGAGTGCAGTGAGTGTGTACGCCTGATGACCCCAGAATTAGGGCGAAACACGTGTCGCGTACTCTTTGCATTATTTGACAGTAAACTATTTCAACCATATATATATATAATATAGTTTAATATATTTGATAATGTGTAAATTTCTTAGATGAAGCATGCTGACCAAGTAATTTGAAGTGAATGCTTGTTAATGTTTTTAGCATTTACTGTACATGTTAAGCTTAAAAGCTTATCTGTTCACTATAGAATAAATGATAAAGGTGTTTTCTGTTGTCAGTAAATGAAAAGTTACAAAAGTAGTGGGAATATAGTACTGCCGTACCTTCATCAGGTGTTTGCCTTAAATGGAGTAATGAGGTAGTCAGTGTTTGTGGTTAAAGGGAGACAAGGCCCAGAGATGAAAAAGTAGTAAGTCCAGAATGTCTGCAAAACTAATTACAGACCAGTGTAGCCACTATCAGTTAGATTGGTAATTAGGTACAGTATTCTATAGATTATTTTTGAGGTTAATCAAGTAACCAATGTTTAAAGAAAAAATGACTTAATGGAACAATAACTAACTAACAAGGTCTACAAAATACTTTATTTGGAAAAATCGGAAACCTAAAAAATCTTCATGAAAAATGTAAACATGTAGAATTTCAAGCTGTTCAATAAAGCACTTTAAGAATAAACATGTGCAGCCTTTTAAGCTGTTAATGTTAAAATGGTACCTTTTTCTAAAATGTGTGTGTTCTCAGTAGCTTTTAGTATGAACTAAATTATAGGTTAAAAATACAGAAATGTAATGAATTTTAATAGCTGGTCTATTAAAACAGTACAAATGATGTGTTATGCGAAATTTAAATAGGTTTTATTGCATGGGAAGGGATATAGACTATTCAAAATGATTTCTTAAGAGAACATGTAAAGGTTTAGCATTTTAAGCTCTTTCTTAAATCATTTATTTAAGGGGCTTTCTTCCAACTAAGGTGAACTACAATAATAAAATGCAGACTATTTAAGTGTCTCTGTGTAATAGAATTATTTTGAGTTGAGTTGGTCATCTTTTAAAAAATTTTGTTAATCCCAAGAGAGGTAGTCTAGCTGCTATGTTAACATGCTTAGGTTTTAAACTTGCTTGAGTATTTGAGCTCCAATACTATGAAAATAACTGCAGTGCAAAAGAAAGATTTGGCCAGCATGGTATTTGTGAGAATTGATAAAAATTACATTTGCAGTTAACCTGAATGTGCCCAACAAAATGGTATAATATTGTGAAATGTACAAGAATTGGTTCAGCATACACAACATTCAGATTCTTCAGACATGATTTGTCACAACCGTTTTTAATATAACAGTCGGCAGAGAAGTAGCAGTAGTTTGTAGAGATATACATGTTTAAAAAAATTGTTTTTGCCAAGTGAATGCTTTATGTTCTGCAGTACATAGTAATTCAGTAATTTACATTATGAGAACAATCCATGTGTTGAAGCTGGGTATGTATTAGAGGAAGCCTAACAGATAATAACACCTTAGAAAATGTACACAGAAAATGTGTAACGATCAGTGTGTTCAATGGCTTAGTTAACTGATAAGAAAGTTGGAGTATTTTACATTTTTTAGTTAATTTATTAAAGATCTTTTATAATCACAATTTTTATTAAATATTTTTGTAACAGTGAGCCACATTTAGAAATAACAGTGATAACAGGTACTATTAATTGAGTTACCAGACTACATTAAATACATAATTTTTAATAGTACTTTACAATGCCATCTATATATATAAAATCCCTATGTGCGTCCAGGTGTCCGTGTGTCTTCTGATGTAGTACGCATGCGCGGGGCACGATATTACTGTCAGCGAAAGTTAGAGGCGTTTTACGGAAATACAAACCAGTATTACTGCGAGAGTAAATTAAAGGTACACAATACAGTGATGCATACAGTGGTGTGAAAAACTATTTGCCCCCTTCCTGATTTCTTATTCTTTTGCATGTTTGTCACACAAAATGTTTCTGATCATCAAACACATTTAACCATTAGTCAAATATAACACAAGTAAACACAAAATGCAGTTTGTAAATGGTGGTTTTTATTATTTAGGGAGAAAAAAAAATCCAAACCTACATGGCCCTGTGGGAAAAAGTAATTGCCCCCTGAACCTAATAACTGGTTGGGCCACCCTTAGCAGCAATAACTGCAATCAAGCATTTGCGATAACTTGCAATGAGTCTTTTACAGCGCTCTGGAGGAATTTTGGCCCACTCATCTTTGCAAAATTGTTGTAATTCAGCTTTATTTGAGGGTTTTCTAGCATGAACCGCCTTTTTAAGGTCATGCCATAGCATCTCAATTGGATTCAGGTCAGGACTTTGACTAGGCCACTCCAAAGTCTTCATTTTGTTTTTCTTCAGCCATTCAGAGGTGGATTTGCTGGTGTGTTTTGGGTCATTGTCCTGTTGCAGCACCCAAGATCACTTCAGCTTGAGTTGACGAACAGATGGCCGGACATTCTCCTTCAGGATTTTTTGGTAGACAGTAGAATTCATGGTTCCATCTATCACAGCAAGCCTTCCAGGTCCTGAAGCAGCAAAACAACCCCAGACCATCACACTACCACCACCATATTTTACTGTTGGTATGATGTTCTTTTTCTGAAATGCTGTGTTCCTTTTACGCCAGATGTAACGGGACATTTGCCTTCCAAAAAGTTCAACTTTTGTCTCATCAGTCCACAAGGTATTTTCCCAAAAGTCTTGGCAATCATTGAGATGTTTCTTAGCAAAATTGAGACGAGCCCTAATGTTCTTTTTGCTTAACAGTGGTTTGCGTCGTGGACATCTGCCATGCAGGCCGTTTTTGCCCAGTCTCTTTCTTATGGTGGAGTCGTGAACACTGACCTTAATTGAGGCAAGTGAGGCCTGCAGTTCTTTAGACGTTGTCCTGGGGTCTTTTGTGACCTCTCGGATAAGTCGTCTCTGCGCTCTTGGGGGTAATTTTGGTCGGCCGGCCACTCCTGGGAAGGTTCACCACTGTTCCATGTTTTTGCCATTTGTGGATAATGGCTCTCACTGTGGTTCGCTGGAGTCCCAAAGCTTTAGAAATGGCTTTATAACCTTTACCAGACTGATAGATCTCAATTACTTCTGTTCTCATTTGTTCCTGAATTTCTTTGGATCTTGGCATGATGTCTAGCTTTTGAGGTGCTTTTGGTCTACTTCTCTGTGTCAGGCAGCTCCTATTTAAGTGATTTCTTGATTGAAACAGGTGTGGCAGTAATCAGGCCTGGGGGTGGCTACGGAAATTGAACTCAGGTGTGATACACCACAGTTAGGTTATTTTTTAACAAGGGGGCAATTACTTTTTCACACAGGGCCATGTAGGTTTGGATTTTTTTTCTCCCTAAATAATAAAAACCATCATTTAAAAACTGCATTTTATGTTTACTTGTGTTATATTTGACTAATGGTTAAATGTGTTTGATGATCAGAAACATTTTGTGTGACAAACATGCAAAAGAATAAGAAATCAGGAAGGGGGCAAATAGTTTTTCACACCACTGTATTACAGCCACATACAAGCCAGTATTACTGTCAGAGGAGATTAAAGGCATATTACCGACGCGCACGCCTGTATTACTGCCAGAGAAAATTAAAGGTATATTACGGACTTACGGACGTATATTACGGACGTACAAGCCAGCGGACGTACAAGACGGTATCCTTCAATAAGGGCGCGTACAGGCATCCTTCAATAAGGGCGCGCACAAAAAGGCGAGCCTCAAAAGGACGACCTCAATTGGGTGCAGCGAATAAAGGTGCGCGTAAATAAAGATCTGCACCTGTTGCTCTTCACATATTCCAGAGCCATTTGAACTAAATTATCTACGCGCCCTTATTGAATAGAGCCGTACAAGACAGTATTACTGTCACAGAAAATTAAAGACACACAATACACGGCGGCAGCCCACGAAGAACGGTCAGCTCAGTAAGTAAACATCAACAAAAGAAAGGCTGAAAGAAAGAAAAATACGACCAACAAAAAGAATGAGGTCAAAGTCCCTTGCCATTTAATATAGACTGTTCCTACTAATGTTTATGCACTACTGTTCTAGCGCCCGTTATTGTAACGGGCTAAATGACTAGTATATTTATAAACATGGCTCAAAAGCTTTCATTGACAGCATATTCAAATTCAAGTGATGTAAAATTTTGTTTGATTAATGTGCTGTTTTTAGTTGTTTGTTTTGGAGGGTCTCTTGACTAATTGTAGCTTCTCTTTTCTCTGAAAGTAGTACCTGATGATAGGGAGTTACAAACTATCAAGTTTCAATGTAAAAGTGTTGGATGCTTCACACCTTGATGATGAGCAAGCCCGGAGCTTTGCAGATTAAATATAATGTAAAAGAATTACTGATTCATTGTAATGTGCAGGTAATTCAGCTTTGAGTTTGTTTTTAGTGTAATGTAAATACTGAATACATGTTTGTTCACTGTAGAAGCATTAAATTCATTCCGAATAATGTGTAATAATTCTCCATTTTAAGGTAGATACTTTTGAGTAGGGGAGATTGAAATTTTTAAAATTGGTGCAGCACATTCTGTTTAAGGTATCTCAATGAAAATGGCACTTTCTTAAAAAAAAAATCTTTTTGTAATAAAAAAATGGTGCCAAATTCTAGTTTAGTCGGAGTCTAATTGTTTCACATATAGAGATGAATGGATAGACAGGCAGAAGTTGAAAATGCACCAGACTATGTCTACGCTGGGAAGAATGAAGCCTCTTCTGAAAAAAATTCCATGCTGAGTCTTGTTGTCACTTTGTAAAAACAGCAGATCGTGATGTCATGTTGCGAAAGGGTTTTATGGTAAGACAAGAGCAACATTAATTAAACGTTTTGGATTTAACTCCAAGGGCTTTGTTTGGTGAAAACCAAACACAACACATCACCATACCTACCGAGAAGCATGCTGGTTGCATCATTATTTTATGAGGGTGTTTCTCATCACCAGGGACTGGGTGATTGGACGGGATTGATGGGAAAATGGATGCTGCCAATTGCACTCAAACTCTTGAGGAAAACCTGCACCTCTCTGCCAAGCAGCTGAAGATGGTGGTTTGCCTTCTGGCATGACAACAACCCTGAACACTCCACCAAATATAAAATCTAGTTTCCCCACTAATCACATCACACATGTGTAATTTAAGTATTTGTGCATTACTTTGATATACAGTACTGTGCAAACGTTTTAGGCAGGTGTGAAAAAATGCTGTAAACAAAGAATGCTTTCAGAAATATAAATAATGATTGTTTATTGTTGTCAAACTACAAAATGCAAAGTGAGTAAACAAAAGAAAAATCTAAATCAAATCTTTTGCCTTCAAATCGTCATCAATTCTTATAGGTACACTTGCACAAAGTTAGGGATTTTGTAGGATTATAGTCAGGTGTATGATCAACCAATTATACCAAACAAGTGCTAATGATCATCAATGTCACACGTAGGTTGAAATACAGTCATTAACTGAAACAGAAACAGCTGTGTAGGAGGCTTAAAACTGGGTGAGGAACAGCCAAACTCTGCTACCAAGGTGAGTTTGTGGAAGACAGCTTCATGTCATGGCAAGATTGAGCACAGCAACAAGACACAAGGCAGTTATACTGCATCAGCAAGGTCTCTCCCAGACAAAGATTTCAAAGCAGACTGGGGTTTCAAGATGTGCTGTTCAAGCTCTTTTGAAGAAGCACAAAGAAACAGGCAACGCTGAGGATCATAGACGCAGTGGTCGGCCAAGGGAACTTAGTGCAGCAGATAAAGACACATCAAGCTTATTACCCTTCGAAATCGGAAGATGTCCAGCAGTGCCATCAGCTCAGAACTGGCAGAAACCAGTGGGACCCAGGTATACCCATCTATTGGCCAGAAGTCTGGCTAGAAGTGGTCTTCATGGAAGAGTTGCAGCCAAAAAGCCATACCTCCGACGTGGAAACAAGGCCAAGCGACTCACGTATGCACGAAAACATAGGAACTGGGGTGCAGAAAAATTACAGCCGGTGCTCTGGACTGATGAGTCAAAATTTGAAATATTTGGCTGTAGCAGAAGACAGTTTGTTCATCGATGGGCTGGAGAGCGGTACAATAATGAGTGTCTGCAGGCAACAGTGAAGCATGGTGGAGGTTCCTTGAAAGTTTGGGGCTGCATTTCTGCAAATGGAGTTGGAGATGTACATGTGATTTCTCAGTTTTTTCATTTTTAATAAATTTGCATAAACCTCAAACTTTTTTCACGTTGTCATTATGGGGTGTTGTGTGTAGAATTCTGAGGAAAAAAATGAATTTAATCCATTTTGAAATAAGGCTGTAACATAACAAAATGTGGAAAAAGTGATGTGCTGTGAATACTTTCCAGATGCACTGTACCTAGAAGAATTGATGCTGTTTTGAAGGCAAAGGGTGGTCACACCAAATATTGATTTGATTTAGATTTCTCTCTTGTTCATTCACCGCATTTTGTTGATTGATGAAAATAAATGATTAACACTTCCATTTTTGAAAGCATTCTTTGTTTACAGCATTTTTTCACACCTACCTAAAACTTTTGCACAGTACTGTATATTCTGTATATGTTTATAAATATTTAAATAATATAATTTTGAATTAATTTATATTTAAATAATATATCACCCTGGTTGTAATTTAAAAAAAAAAATATTGTGAAGTTCCTGTTTGTTATGAGAAGCATCTCTGTTCACATTTGTATTTTTCAAATGGGATCAGGTGGTTTAGTAACTTTAAGGTGTATTGGTCAGGGCAGCAGCTACAAATCCTAAGAAGATATATACAAACATCAGAAGGAACATTCCTGAGAACAGTGGCCAGAAAAGAAATCTTCTGCTATCACCAGGTCTCCTGTGCAGGACCTTGTGAAAGGCTGCTTGTAGCTTGTTAAGGCTGCACCCTGGACAGGACAGGCTCATATGAGGAAGGATTCAAGTGCTCCTGCAGGAAGGATGGCTTATTTTTTCTTGCAGTTGGCAAATTCTGAAGGCAGCTCTTTTATTTAAGTCAGACTGTTCTCTCAGAGCTGTCTGCTTTATCTCTTTCATCCTCACACTCTTCTAACTTTTGTACCTGGATGATATTGGCAAAGGCGAGTTTCAATTGAGATGATGATGATCCATAACAAAATGGGTGCTAATTTCATCATCATTTTGCCAACATGATATTTAGGTTGTAATGATTTGCATACAGCAGTCAAAACAAACCTTTCCCACACACTTTCCCCAACACCCCCATTTGTTCATCTGTTCAGCAAAGTGATACTTTGAAACTTTCAAGTCATGTCCTTAATGTATTGTCTTTCTTTTGTCTGTAATGCATATTTTATTATCTTTGTATGTGATGGGATCAGCTCATTAGCGTTCAGTGCTTGTTGATCAAATATTACAGTATATGGACTGCACCATACTTAACCTTTTCTGCTTGTTTTGAGCTCATAGTGACTGCTTCTGCCTCGTTGATGTAGTTTATTGTGTTACATTTTCTGATTATTTCTAGGAAATCATCAATTCCTGTAGAAGTTAACCTCTTTTGCATTCCTGTAGTTTTTACACTAGACATCTGCAGACATCTAATGTACACTCTCTCTTTAGTTCAGTGATCTTTTTTCTTTTTGTATTCACATAATGCCTGGAAGTCTTACTTTGCAACTCTTACTTTTGTTTTTATTACTCCTCCTGTGCCATGTTTAAACCTAACACCACTCACCCTGGTCCATCCACATAAAAATACATGATTACTTGGTATAGGTTATTTAATCTCTGCCCTCAGATGTGATACTGGATGTCCAGGTACTAGAGTATCATGTCAGGTATATTAAAATAATGAATCTTAGTTCTTTTCACCCCTCATATCTTCACTGAAATAATTTTTTAATAAATTATATCACTAACATTATAGTAGAAATATTTAAAAGCACTTCAGACCTTACTAAAGGGTTTGCAAATGAATTTATGATAGAACGAATGGATGACTTTTCTTTAATCTTTTGATTTCATATATTTTTCATATATACATCCAGCGCCACCGAGAGTGGCAGCCTTTTCAGCAGCTCCGTGCATGATTGTATGTGTATGTGTACTTTTCTACTTTTGTTTTTCTATTTTTATTTATTGATCACTCCTATCACTTTATTTTATGTGGATTTGTTCCCTGGACATACTTACTTTTACAACATGGGCATGGATTTTTACACGCCGAGACTCACCTATTCAAGTACTCAACTTCGAGCGCTGAGAACAAATGCCAGTGCCGGTGTGGTTCCCTATTTACCTGACGAGGTAAGAAGGCGGTATCGTGGCAGCAGAGCGGGCACTAAGCTAAAAATGAAGCGGCTTGCGAGAAAGTGCCGTTTTAAGCCTTCGGTGCCTTCTGTGATTCTGGGGAATGTGAACTCAATCTCAAATAAGATCGACGAACTGGCTGCGCTGGTGAAAAATGTCAGAACCTACAAAGAATGCAGTCTGTTGTGTTTTTGCGAAACTTGGCTAACTAACACCATCCCAGATGCTAACGTGGAACTACCCGGGTTTAGCACAGTTAGAGCAGACAGAGATGCAAGTACCTGTGGGAAGCACAAAGGAGGAGTACTCGCTCTCTATGTCAATACACGGTGGTGTAACTCTTATCATGTTAACGTCAAAATCTCCACTTGCTGCAGGGACATCGAACTGTTGGCCGTAAGTTTGCGTCCCTATTACTTGCCCAGAGAGTTTGGACACGTCATTGTTGTTATTGTATACATTCCTCCTCGGGCGGATGTGGAGTCAGCGAGTGACATCATCCATTCCGCTGTTGCTAAGTTACAAACGCAGCACCCTGAGGCGCTTGTGCTAATCGCTGGAGACTTTAACCATGTGACGCTGGACAAAACATTACCTGCATTCTCCCAGTATGTGGACTGTAACACCCGGGGAAATAAGACTATTGATTTACTGTATGCAAACGTTACAGACGCATACAGCGCCACCCCGCTGCCTGCGCTTGGGAAGGCAGATCATAACCTGGTTCTGCATCAGCCTCACTATAAACCAAAAGTGAGAGCCCTACCTGTAACCACACGATCATTCAGGAAGTGGACCCCGGAGCCTGAGAATACTCTGAGAGAATGTTTTGGAAATACAGACTGGGATATCCTGCAGGGATCTCTTAGTGAGAACATTGAGGAAGTTGTTGACTGCAGTACTGACTACATCAACTTCTGTATGGACATTGTAGTTCCAGTAAGAACTGTACGCTGCTATGCTAACAACAAGCCATGGATTACAAGTGACATCAAGGGCCTTTTGAACCAGAAGAAAAGGGCTTTTAAAGACGGTGATCAGCATGAGCTCAAGCGCGTGCAGAAGGAACTCCGAGTCCAGCTCAGGGCGGCGAAGGAGCAGTACAGGAGAAAGCTGGAGCAGAAGTTGCAGAATAACAGCATAAAGGAAGTGTGGGATGGGATGAAGATAATCACTGGCTGCAGCTCAAAGTGGGGTACCACCATCGAGAGAGACGTGAAGAGAGCAAACCAAATGAACAACTTCTTTAACAGGTTTGACCACCCTAACCCACTCTCACCTCAGAGTACTGCACCCTCCACACATCCTTCTGCTGATACCAGCATAGGAGAGACATCCACACCCATAATTACAACAGCGCAAGTGAGCAGAGAGCTGAGGAGACTTTGTGCCAGCAAAGCAGCGGGTCCAGATGGAGTATCGCCACGACTGCTGAAGGTCTGTGCATCGGAGCTGGGGGGTCCTCTACAGCACATCTTCAACCTGAGCCTGGAACAGGGGAGAGTCCCGAGGCTTTGGAAAACATCTTGTATCACCCCGGTCCCAAAGGTATCACGTCCTAGTGAGCTGAATGACTTTCGGCCTGTTGCTCTGACATCACATGTGATGAAGACCATGGAGAGGCTGCTGCTTCACCACCTTAGGCCACAGGTTCAACAAGCCCTTGACCCTCTGCAGTTTGCATATCAGGAGAAGGTGGGAGCGGAGGATGCCATCATCTATATGCTACATCGATCCCTCTCTCACTTGGACAGAGGCAGTGGTGCTGTAAGAATTATGTTTCTAGACTTCTCTAGCGCCTTCAACACAATCCAACCTCTGCTCCTTAGGGACAAGCTGACAGAGATGGGATTAGATTCATACCTAGTGGCATGGATCGTGGACTATCTTAAAGACAGACCTCAGTATGTGTGTCTTGGGAACTGCACGTCTGACATTGTGGTCAGCAACACAGGAGTGCCACAAGGGACTGTACTTTCTCCGGTCCTGTTCAGCCTATATACATCGGACTTCCAATACAACTCGGAGTCCTGCCACGTGCAAAAGTTCGCTGATGACACTGCTATCGTGGGCTGCATCAGGAATGGGCTGGAGGATGAGTATAGGGACCTAATCAATGACTTTGTTAAATGGTGCGACTCAAACCACCTACAACTGAACACCAGCAAAACCAAGGAGCTGGTGGTGGATTTTAGGAGGCCCAGACCCCTCATAGACCCCGTGATATTCAAAGGTGACTGTGTGCAGATGGTGCAGACCTATAAATATCTGGGAGTGCAGCTGGATGATAAATTAGACTGGACTGCCAATACTGATGCGCTGTGTAAGAAAGGACAGAGCCGGTTATACTTCCTTAGAAGGCTGGCGTCCTTCAACATCTGCAATAAGATGCTGCAGATGTTCTATCAGACGGTTGTGGCGAGCGCCCTCTTCTACGCGGTGGTGTGCTGGGGAGGCAGCATTAAGAGGAAAGACGCCTCACGCCTGGACAAACTGGTGAGGAAGGCAGGCTCTATTGTTGGCATGGAGCTGGACAGTTTAACATCTGTGGCAGAGCGAAGGGCACTCAACAGGCTCCTATCAATTATGGAGAATCCACTGCATCCACTAAATAGTATCATCTCCAGACAGAGGAGCAGCTTCAGCGACAGACTGCTGTCACTGTCCTGCTCCACTGACAGACTGAGGAGATCATTCCTCCCCCAAACTATGCGACTCTTCAATTCCACCCGGGGGGGTAAACATTAACTTTTAACATTATACAAAGTTATTGTCTGTTTTTCACCTGCATTATTATCATCCATCCATTTTCCAACCCGCTGAATCCGAACACAGGGTCACGGGGGTCTGCTGGAGCCAATCCCAGCCAACACAGGGCACAAGGCAGGGAACCAATCCTGGGCAGGGTGCCAACCCACCGCAGATTATTATCATTCTTTAATTTAATATTATTTATTGTATCAGTATTCTGCTGCTGGAGAATGTGAATTTCCCATTGGGATTAATAAAGTATCTATCCATCCATCCATCCATCCATCCTGAAAGTAATTCTTCACCTGAGTGTCCTCAACCAGGCAGGAACGATTACTTAAAAGATTAAGTATAGCTGGTTTGTTAAATAAGTGTTAATTTGGTAAAACTGTATTTCCCTTTTCAAGGTTCATGTTTTATTCTTCAGCTCCAAACGTTGTATGGCTACACATTTAGGAGTGTTACTCTGCAAACTGCTTAATCAAAATAAATAAATAAATACAAACGGCCCCAGCACATGGTCTTTATTGAAGCTGACGTGTTTGCATTTGAATTTATGGTACAACTCTAAGGCACAAATTGTTTTAATGAAAGTGCCGATGTTTTCAGTATCCCACTTTGGCATGTCTCTCTCTCCTATACTATAGAATGATGCTCTTGTCTAAGCAATGGTCTCTTTTTATTTATAAACAATGAAAAGGCCTTTTACACACACCGTTAAGTGTAAAGTCTTCTTTATATTATTCTGTTGGAATAGTTGAGGGGTGGAGGATGCACAAAATTAGATGTTTTAAGCTATGATATAAGGTTGTTTGTTGAGGGTACTTGGTAATGTTAACTGGTTCATATGATTTGGTTGAGTGTTGGCTGGTCTATATGATTAGACCTAAGTGGTGGCTCTGAGGCTAAAGATGTGGCAAAATAGATATTTTAATGGTTTGTGAGGGTGATTTTCCTTCTCTTGCTAAGGCATTTATAGTTACTACAGTGGATATAAAAAGTCTACACACTCCTGCCAAAATCACAGATTTTGTGTTATAACAAAATGAAACCAAGATAAATCCTGTCAGACCTTATTCCACCTTTATTGCAAAATTGCAATCTATACAAAGAATGTGAAAATAAATCAAAATTGTTTATTGAAAAAAGGAAAAGAAAAATAATGCAAAAACCTGGTTGCATTAGTGTGCACACCCCCTAAACTAATACTTAGTTGAAGCACCTTTTGATTTTATTACAGGACTTTTTTGGGTAAGAGTTTATCAGTTTGGCACATCTGGATTCCTTTGATGAAGCCATTTCTTTGTTGATTTTGATGTATGCTTTAAGTCATGCTGAAAGGTGAAGTTTTTTTTCATCTTCAAGTTCCTAGCAGATGCTTGAAGGTTTTGTGCCTAAATAGACTAATAATTGGAGCTGTTCACGATTCCATTCACCTTGACTAAAGCCCCCAGTTCAAGCTGAAGTAAAATGGCCCTAAAGCATGATGCTGCCTCCACCATTGTTCACTGTGGATATGATATTCTTTTGATGATGTGCTGTGTTATTTATGCGTCAAATGTACTTTTCAAATTATGGCCAAATAGTTCAGCCTTGGTCTCATTAGATCATAATAACATTTTCCCACATGGTTGTGGGAGACTGGGCATACCTTTTTGACATATTTAGCCTGGCTTGAGTATTTTTCTTTATGAGACAAAGCTTTTGTCTTGCAACCCTACTCCACAACCCAGATATTTGTAACATTTGACTGATTGTTGTCACATGTAAGCATCAACCAGTACCTGCCAGGAAATCCTGTATCTCCTTAATGTTGCTGTAGGCCTCTTGGTGACCTCCCTGATCAGTTTTCTCCTTGTTTTATCAATCTTGAAGAGATGTCCTGATCTTAGTAGATGACTGTGTTCATCATGCTCCATGGGACATTTTATGCTTGGGATACATTTTTGTACCTCTGTCCTGATTGATATCTTTTAATGATGATATCCTGTTCATATTTTAAAAACTGTTTGCAGAACTTGGCTTTTGGATTATGTTGCAAACAAGAGGATATCAGACTAATCCTACACGAACAGCCAAACTTTTTATCTGAGCTTATTCAGGGCCACTTTAATTGATGCCAGGTATACTAACTACTATTTGAGATTAGACTTGCCGTGATAAGTTGATTCACATTCTTTATTACTAAAAGGTGTGCATACTAATGCAACCAGGTTTTTGTATGATTTTTTCTTTTTTCCGCTAAACAGTTTGATTTGTTTCCATCTTTGTATAGATTGCAATTTTGCAATAAAGGTGGAACAAGTTCTGACAGGATTTATCTTCGTTTCATTTTTTTATTGCACAATATCTGCAATTTTGGTAGGGTTGTGTAGACTTTTTATATCCACTGTAAATGTACATTACAAGACTACTAAAATTACATAATCCTATCTTTTAAAGATAAAGATCTGTGCTGGTGTCTGGAAGGTTGCTGGTTCAAATTCTGTTACTGCCAGAAGGGACCCTACTCCTCTGGGCCTTTAAGCCTTTAACCTGAAAATTGCTCCAGAGGTGCTGTACGATTGCTAACCCTGTGCTGTGACCCCCAAAAGGTCATCCAAAAAGACTATTTCCACTCTGGGATTAACAAAGTATATCAAATCAAAAAAAAAAAAAAATAGTCCTCCATTAAGATAAATTCTAATTTTTGGAGCGAATTACATAGCTGGCAGCAGTTATTTATATTGCACCTTTCACAGATTCCCATTGTTCGCAACTTGGTTGTTCATTTAGCCTTTAATATATTTAATGAAAAGTAATCTGCCATTTGTGGTTCAGGTTGGAGTATGTATGTTGACGTAGGGGTTGCTTCTTCCTTACAAGACCAATGCTGCTGTTCTGCAAGTTTCTATTTCTTTCATTTTTTTTTTTTTTAAACATCATTGCATGGGAACCTTGATCACAGAAATGCAATACAGTGATCCCTCGCTATATCGCGCTTCGCGTTTCGCGGCTTCACTCTATCGCGGATTTTATATGTAAGCATATTTAAATATATATCGCAGATTTTTTGCTGGTTCGCAGATTTCTGAGGACAATGGGTCTTTTAATTTCTGGTACATGCTTCCTCAGTTGGTTTGCCCAGTTGATTTCATACAAGGGACGCTATTGGCAGATGGCTGAGAAGCTACCCAACTTACTTTTCTCTCTCTCTCTCTCTTGCGCCGAGTTTCTCTGATCCTGACGTACGGGGTGTGAGCAGGGGGGCTGTTCGCACACCTAGACGATACGGACGCTCGTCTAAAAATGCTGAAAGATTATCTTCACGTTGCTATCTTCTGTGCAGCTGCTTCCTGAAGCGACATGCTGCACGGTGCTTCGCATACTTAAAAGCTCGAAGGGCACGTATTGATTTTTGACTGTTTGTTTTTCTCTGTCTCTCTCTCTCTCACTCCCTGCTCCTGACGGAGGGGGTGCGAGCTGCCGCCTTCAACAGCTTTGTGCCGGCGGTGCTTCGCATACTTAAAAGCCAAACAGCCCTATTGATTTGTTTGCTTTCCTCTGTCTTTCTGACAGTCTGTGCTTCTGACAGTCTGTGCTCCTGACGCGCACTCCTTTGAAGAGGAAGATATGTTTGCATTCTTTTAATTGTGAGACAGAACTGTCATCTCTGTCTTGTCATGGAGCACAGTTTAAACTTTTGAAAAAGAGACAAATGTTTGTTTGCAGTGTTTGAATAACGTTCCTGTCTCTCTACAACCTCCTGTGTTTCTGCGCAAATCTGTGACCCAAGCATGACAATATAAAAATAACCATATAAACATATGGTTTCTACTTCGCGGATTTTCTTATTTCGCGGGTGGCTCTGGAACGCAACCCCCGCGATGGAGGAGGGATTACTGTATGTGTGTGTATTTCTATGTACGTATCTGCTTCTGTCTGTTTTTGGTTGTTTATTTTTTTAATATGTTCTCTTTGAGAAGACTGACTTCAATAATTGTTTTTCATTGAAAACCATGTTCAAAATTGCTGGCCTGCTTTCCTCTGAAATTTGGCATTGGCTAAGAATTTTCATTTTGGTGCATGACTGATGTTCATATATAAATACTATATACATAAACTCCTATAGTTTTTACAAGGTTGGAGAAAAATAAGGAGGAATTCTGAGACCATTCCTTTTTACAGAATCTCTCCAGATCTTCCAGGTCCTAGGTCCTCTTGTGCACTCTCCTCTTCAGCTCACTTCACAGGTTTTCAAGTAGGATTTAGGTCTACGCACTGATACGACCATGAATGAAGCCTGATTTTGTGTTCCTTTAATTGTTTTTGTGTTGATTTGGACATATGTTTTGGGTCATCGCCCTGCTTGGAAGATCAAGTAACGACAAGGTTTTATTTTCTTGACAAAGGCCGCCAGATTTCAGTTTAAATTCTCGTGGTATTTCATGAAGTCCTTGATGCTATGTACTATAACAAGACACCCAGGGCCTTTGGCAGAAAAATGACAGTGGGGATCAGGTTTTTTTCAGTATAGCTATCCTCCTTTTTATGCCAAACCCACCTCAAATATAAGTTGCCAAAAAGCTCAATTTTTATTTCTTCTGACAATGGCGTTTAGCAAACTCTTGGTGCTTACGTCAGTGGTTAAAAGACAGGAAAGGCAATTTTTTGGAATGCCTCCAAGATAATCTGTTGGCATAAGGGTCAGATGGATTTTGGAGGCCAGGGTGACCGCAAGATGTTACTTTTTTCTATATTCTCCCAAAAGTAATCCTTTTTTAATTTTTTTACCATTCTTACCATCCTACTCACTATGTATTGCGCCAAAACAAAATCAGGCAAGTTAGTAATGTTTCCAGTTGATTTAAAATTTTTGATTATTGCTTCTACTGTAGATATGGGCAATTTCAGGCAAGTAGCATTTTTTATAGTCTTTCCCTGATTTAGGAATGTCAACATGCTTTCCTTTCATAGGAATTGTGTGTGCTCTTATCTTCTCCATGTTGCGGAATGAGTAATGGAATTTGGCCTCTGTGCCACCTCATATTTATACCCCTGTGAAAAAGGAAGTCATGGATTACTTCTTGAAAGTTTGTACTCACTCTAGTCAACTTTTAAAAAAGCCAAATTAGCATGGGAAATGCTTCAGTTATACTTTGTTCATAAGAATTTCGGTGGGTGCCAATAATTGTGGCACATGTTTTGTTAAAAATAATTATTTCTTTGAGGGGTTACTTTTCCTCAGAATAAATTGACCAAAAAGTTATTTTAACAAATGTTTTACCCATCAGTGCCAATAATTGTGGAGCGTAATTTCTCCCTCTCATGCTCTCTCTCTGAGGAATGTTTCAACCTGTTTGCCATCATGTTCAACACACAAAAACCAACAAGCAACAGTACCATTTAAAGCCAAGACGCACATTTCGTGGGGAATAGATTCTGTCTTTTAGGTCATTGATATCACAAACTTTATTGCTATTCACATGTGCTCCTTCACTATACCCCGTAACCAGAAATCACAGGGTGTCAAATCAGGGGAGTGTGGAGGCCATGGCAATGGTCCACCATGACCCATCCATCGACCTGGAAAGGCGTGGTCATAATTAAAATGATCCTTCAGTGTTAACATAATTTTGACTCACCCTGTATGTCTGTATGTATGTCCGAGCCCAGCTTCAACTGTTGAGTCGTTCCTGTCAGTGTAAACTAAGCTTTTTTTTTGGTGTGAGAGTTGGTGTGAGAGACCCCTGCAGCCCCCAACTTTGCTCTGTGCTAAAGAACCCTGTTAAGCAGAAGTTGGTTGTCTGCTGCCGGGTCAACTGCAAGATCACAGGCATACCGCATAACGTGTCTGTTGCCCGATGGTTGATACGGGGAACGTTTAAAGCCGGCCACTGACCTGACCTTGTGTTCACTTTCTGTCTTCTATCTGAGGAAGGCTATCTGTTCTTTTAATCTGAAGAAGGGAGCTAATGCAGAATGATGTCCACATCACTGCTTGCCTGCTGTGTGTTCTGAATGCTAAAGTGACAGCTCCCTTTTGAAAATGCTAACGATTGTTCCTGTAAATACAGTGAAGCTCATTTTTTTTCGTGAACCTGGACTTGCCTGCTTCTCTCTTGTGCAAGTCTGTGACCCATATATCACAATTTCTATCCTGTTGCATTCCATCTTCACGTCTATAAAAAAAACACATTAAATTTTTTTCAGTAGATATATTTTCAATGAGGCTATTCTTATGAAATTCTCACCATTGTTATTATTAAGTGAATACTGTCTCATTAATATTAAAAAGTTATTTTTGTTTTAAAAAGAACTGTAGGATTTACGTTTACCTTCACTAATTACGTAGTTATTCAGCAGAACCTGACATCTCCTCCCAGCTAGTATCCACTCCACTCCATTCATTCTCTCTCTCTCTCTCTCTCTCTCTCATATATATTTGTTCACCTCTGCCTGAAATCCATGTAACGCTCTAGCCATTTTCTCAGCTCTCATCTTTCAAGTGAGTTTACACTCACTTGCCCACTTCTTGAGTACCTTTCTACCTATTTTTTATTCTTACTTGCTGTTCTGCTTTTCATTGTATAGCCAATCATAGCTGATGCTGTGCACTTGCCACACTGCTAAACAGGGGTCAACACATTAAGACAAGTCTCCGCCAGTTCAAGTTTAAAAAAACAAAAAAAAAGCAATTTATAAATTAAACCACAAAAATAACCAATGTTAACACATACCACCTTGGTTAGGGTCCCCAAGTTTTTTTTACACATTCTTCATATTTGCAGAGGTGAATGTGAAGGTGTGACAGTGCAAGCAGTGACTATTTTGGAATTGAGGTAGATATTTTTTTTTACTTGGTACAGTACTTGCTCTTTTCACAGTTTTGTGCTAGGCAAATGATGTCTATTTTTCTGTTTTCTATAATGACAGTTTAGGTTGTTAACATAACATTCTTGTTTCTAGATGATGGTCAGTGTCTGAAATTTATGTTTGTGTCTATAAGAACTATCTCTTTAATTTTAACCTGTTTTAGAGTTTGCCTTAATAAAACAAATAAATCTCTTTTTTAAGATAAAATACAATTTTTTTCTAATTTTATCCTATTATTTTCCAAATTGAAAAATGAAAATGCATGTTTTTGTTCGTGCTTTGAGGGTGTAACATTGTGAACAGTAAATGAACAGTAACAAGATGGATCACCAGGTAATTTTAAAAAATTTATAGCACGAATAAGGAAAGCTACACTTCCCTAAATATAATGGAGTTTTGTTTTGGCAAGTAGAAATCAAGATCTGTTTAAAACAAGTGGCTGCCTCTATGTTACCAGTGTTAATGTTAATTCTAAAGTAAAACTTGGGGGTTGATATTTCAGTAATGTTATATGTGTGAGACATCTGTGTAACTCAAGGCTTGGTGCTTTTTTGAAATGGACGTATATAATGCACAACTTTTAAAAAATATTTCTATTTTTTTTTTAAAAAACAGTACAAAGAATCACAAACACATTCATCTAGGAGCCCAGCTAAAACATATTTGTCAAGCACTTAATTTGTGTCCCTCAGCCAGAATTTGAAGGTAGGGCATTCGTTATCAGTGCAGCAGTTATAAAATTGCATGAATACACATAAGGTGCATACATATTTAGTGGAATGGCAGGGATAATTTTTTAAGTGTAATTCATTAGTATATTCAGATATATTGAATATATTGTACTTGTACTCTACCAGATTACCATTACTTAGATGTTACTGCCACATCTTACGTATATGCATTTTAGAGTAATGATTAGATTGTGACTGTGTGTAAATGTACATGCCCAACTTGCACCCAGTGAAATTAGTGGGTTAAAAAGATGGACCGAATGATGGTTTCTCCTTTAATTGTATTTTATATAGATGGTTTCATTAACCTGTGTAGTTTGTGAATTCATTATAAAGCCAAATGATAAATGTGAAGTTGATATTAATGTGCTATGTTTTTGTTTTGTTTTAGTTTCTTTTCTAAAAGTATTTGAAAATTGGAAGTATTTTCTGACTTGTATTGGTACAGAAGATGTTTAAGAAATGATAGCAGCTCCAGAAATAAACACAGAGTTTCATTATCCTCAGTAAGTATGATGTATATATGTTTAGTGTAATCTGTGCGCATTTAATTCTGTCCTTTTTCTTGATATTTGCACCCATACTTTTTATGTCTTTCAGGGAAACAGATGCACACTTTTCATCAGATACTGAATTTGAAGACCCAGATGGAAGAAATCCAAAGTTGGGTAAAGGAAAAGTAAGTACCATACTGGTTTGCAATATTTCAGGTGATTTGCATATAATGTGAAGAGCACCTGCTGCGATTGCCATTGTTCGTATGTCTGCCTGCATGAAACGTATCAGCTCCCAGTGACTTAAAAAAAAAAAAAAAAAAAAAAAAAAAAATCTTTGAGTAACCCAGTCAATGTCCTGACTAAAGTCTATTATAAAATGTATTGCTGGAATTGATAAGTTTGATGTGTACCATCATTCCACGTTCAACATTTGGAGCAATTTAGCAAGAAGTGTTGAGTAATAATTTAACCTACAAAATATGGAAATATGAAAAGTTGTTTACAACATTCTACAAAATACCTGAGGCTGCAATGGCTAGAAAATGGAATGCTGGAAAATATTAAAATACTTAATGGTTAAGGAGTGAATAATTATTAAAGCTAGATTTTTTTCATCTTTGTATTTATTACTTTTATAACAAAATCAGTTATATTTAACCCAATGTTAGTAAATTCTCCTCTGAAAAATTTGATAATTATCATGAAAGTTGAATATAGATCATCTGGCACTGAATAATATGTTGAAGTACCCAAATAATAATAATTTGTTTTTAATAGTGATGATATCGATCAAAAAACTTACTGTCAAAACATTGTAAAGTCACTGTGTCATCACTCCACTCCTAAAAAACATGTTATGCAGTCATCTAAAATTCAGCCATATTCAGGAATGCATTATGAAAAATGCATAACAGCAAAACAAATAGCCCAAAGTCCCATTAATATTAAGTGCACAACACGGACAGCTGTTATCAGTTCATTCCATAACACTAATGCATATCCAACACGCTCTTGAAGACAAATGGAAAAGCTGTTGCATTTTCTCAAGAGCAGTGGCTCAGAGTAGCATGCAACAAAAATGATCTACGCCATGGGTATGAAATACTGCTTCCCCTCTCTTAATAATTTTTTCCCACGTTACATTTTCTTAACTTTATTCTAAATATCAAATACAAATTGAAATAGATCTGAAAAACATGACACAATATGCGACTACAGCTGATTAGCAGATGAGGAGCATTTTGAATCTTCCACAGCCTATCAAGTAATTATATTATGTGAGACATTTATGCCTAAAACCAGATGCTTACAAACAGTATACCAAGGATAACTCAAGGATTTAAACCCTGTGCATGCCATGGTATCTATGCTTGTGGCAATATGCATGTGTAAACATACAGTGAATTTCAGAATTATATACATAGTGACATTCTTTTAAATTTGATGGAGCGGTATGTGTATTCAAGCACGATACATGAAGTATGTAGTAGCATGTAAAAAATGTATAACCATCTAATACATCGTGAGTTTACTGCATATTAATATTATGTTTAATGCTATTAGGTCTTTTTTACATTAACTTGTTAAATTTACAATATACTGCTGTCATATGAAGTTTTATTTTGTACTTTGACTTTTACATACACATGGTATATGTGCTTTTTTTAATGCAGCAGAATCCCAATTTAACATGACCGTGTTTAACATTTTCCCACATTTATAGTATTTGAATGGTGAGTAAAATTTGATCTGTCAGAAGTAACATTTGTTTTGTTGATGTAAGTATATAAATTTGTATTATATTTATGGCTCCAGCAGGTTAGAAAGGTGAATGGATGGAACTATTTTATTTAAATTTTTAATTTTTCAACTTATCCAGTTTTTTAATGTATCCCTTCAACACTGGCAGGTTACTTAACTGTATGTTTATAAAATAAGTATATGCAGTTGACAACACAAAATAGTTTTGTCATTGTAAAACTACTAATCAAAATTAATAATCGCAGTTATAATATCCAGGGTAATATTCAATAGTCAGTGTAAATTACTTCAGAGCCAGACTCTAGGGCTGCAACTAAAGATTATTGTGATAGTCGACTAATCGTTAAAGTTTTTTTTCGATTAGTCACGATTATTTCATGCCTGACTATTTTGAAGCCTGCAACCTGTGGTTGCACATCTTGTTCTGGGCTCCAGTGCATGTCTTACCTCATCTGTTCACGTCTGTCCACCTGTGAATGTCACCCTGATGTCTCTGCATTAACACGATTAAAATTAATAATATTCAAATTACAATAACAACCAGTGAAACATAAGAATTTCAAAATAATCAGATGTTTTTATATTAGTGTGACCATCACAATAAAAAAGAAATACATTAAACAATACAAACTAAAGTGCATGTAGTCTTTAAACAAAAAAAGTGCATTGAACTTAACCAAAAAATACATTGTTAAAACAAACATTTCATATTTTAGTAATAACTGACAAAATGTAGACATAAACTGTATAATGTGTAAAGCCTGAAGTGCAAAGATCAAATAAACACTTTCACAAAAGGTTCAAGGATGATACAATAGCTTCCATGGCGCAGCGGTAGAAATTGCTGACTTATAATCAAGAGTCCCCTGGTTCGATTCTGACTGCCTCGTATATTTACCGTTTTGCTCTTACTGTTAATAGTGTAGCGTCCCAGCCACATTGAAGCCTTTTCTTGTGTGTGTGTGTGTGTGACTGTTAGGTCTGATTGAGGGAGGGCGGAGTACAGCACAGAAGACTGAGAGCCGGGTATTGATTGATGTGGTAAGGGGGTGTGGGACCCGGAATAGGAGGAGGGGTTGGAGATGGTGCTAGAAGGTTTTTTTTTTTGGTGTTTGGGGTTTTTGAAGTTGCTGTTTCTTTTCTTGACTGTTCAAGTAAAACTTTTGACAGAATTTACTACATCTGTCTGTCTGTCTTTTTTTATTTATTTATTTTTTAACTTCGTCTTTTTTCGAGCCTGGTGCGGTGGACACTACAATATTATACAATAAACACATACATTTGATTTGCATCTGTAACAGCCACTATAAATGTATAGCACTTGTAAAAGTTTTTTTTTCCACTTTTATTCTGTCGGTCACGATCACGATACATACTACCGCACCCCCAACCCAGGGATCTGACGCTGTTACTTTTTATCTGAAACTGGGAATAACTGTAGATGTGAGGATGTGAGTGGTGTTTTGAGACAATCGAACTGGAAATACTCAGATCTGGATGGATAAAAGCTGACACACAAACGCTGGCGAATCTGCCTTATTCGTATCTCATTGCCACTTGATTTTTTTTATTCAATTTTGTTGAGTGTTCCTGCTTATGCTGAAGTAGTATGCACCTTATGGTCCATGATGTCAAAGCCACACTGACAAAAAAACAGAGACATAGGTATATATGATATTTGGAATTGTTCATTTTATAACCTTTTACATTTAGGAAAACATTATGGCACGGATGCAACATTATTCATATTATTCATATTCATTCGCGTACCTTCTTGCGGTTGTAATCAGTGACCTCATATTTTTTTTTTTTTTTCTTCCCTCGAACTTGCCCAGTCTGCACAGGACTCCAGGACATGCAGAGGAAAGAATGTTCCTCTGCAAGGTGAGCCATGAATGCTCTTCTTTTCTCAGTGGACCCCGTACATGCCTTGCACAGTACATGTGCTTTGATCGCCGCCAGGTCCAGCTTGTTATAGCACAAGCAACGGGCCACCTGCGTTCTCCTGCTAGCACTGAATAAGTTTATGCCTTCTGGTATCAGTGCACAGCACCAGGGAAAAAAAAAAGAAAGAGACAAATATATGTGACATTTTGAAGAAATCATTGTATGACTTGAGTAGTACCAATCAGAAAACATTATCACACTAATGCAATATTATTTGAAAATGAACAGATTGGATGTAAATTTGTTACTTGTAAAAGTTAGCTTTTTTCACTTTTATTTTCTCAGTCTTGTTCACGCTCTCACTCCCCTCCTGATCTGACCCTAACTAACTAACTAACAGTGCCAGCATAAATCCTCAAGAGACGGCGGCATCACAGCTCCAGGATGCTTGCGTTTCAGATGCTCATGAATCGTGGTGGTGCTGCCGTGAAATGAAAGCTGAGCTTTGCATAATCTGCATTCAACTTTTTTTTCTTTTTCAGTGAAGTGCTCCCACACTTTAGAAAGTTTCTGTCTCAATTTTTTTCCATCTCCTTCCCCCTCCTCTATCCGACTCACCATTGCAACCACGTTTATTTTCCTCTACATTCTTCTCCTCAGACGTTCTTTCTTCATTGGTAGGTCTGTGTGCAGTCTTGACAAACAATAACAAACAATACTGCCCGCAGACGTTCATGTAGTGCAAAGAAACCAATGTGGTTCTTTGTGACTGGAGCTTTTATTGAAGGTTCTGTTTATGACGCGTCGACAATAAAAAAATCCATGTCGACGTCGTTGATTACGTCATCATCATCATTGCAGCCCTACCAGACTCACTAAAGTTGTTATTAGTAAATAATAGATTAAATGATCAGAACATCTGGAGTCCTTCCAGTTTCGTCCGGCTTTGGAAGGTTCATTGTGGACATTATATATATTTTTATTTGAAAATCAGAAAAGTGTGTTCTCCAAACATTCAAAATTGACATGTGGAAAGGGGTTTGCTGCACATTGGAGTCTGTGTACATAAAATGCAGGGGTAATTAATGTTTTCAAGTACATTCTGCATCTGCATATCACCTTTATCTGCTGAAACGTAGGACATGTGTTTGTTTGTGTATCAGCACATTATGTGTGTTTTACAAAGTAATGTTTATATATGTTGGTTTCACTGATGTCACCCTTGTCATGCAGGGGTACACATATAATAAAAGTGACAGATTAATCCTGTATTTTCTGGTTTTTTTTATTAGAGCTTAAAGAAGGGTAAAAAACTCCCCAGTGAGAAGGTTAAAAGCAACAATGGTGGAAAACCTGGTAGCATGAGTCGGATGAATGGACATCATCAAGAAAATGGCATGGAAAACATGATGCTTTTTGAAGTGGTTAAAATGGGCAAGAGTGCCATGCAGGTGAGAAAACGTTTGGTCCTAAAATTAAACTTAGGTGTAAAGTAAATATGAAGTTGTTTTCCAGCATTGTTTTTAAGTGTTGCTGCTATATTTCTATATTAGACAGAAGGGTGTGGTTTTATACACCAGTGCTTACTTCTGCAACAGAAAGTTAAGTGCAAACATACAGTGGATTCAGAAAGTATTCAGATTCCTTCAGTTTCCACACACTTTATTATTTAATTTTAAAAGGATACATCTGCCATTTTTGCCCATTGATCTGCACTCAATAACCCATAATGACAAAGTGAAAACATTTTTGCAGAAATGTTTGCTAATTTATTAAAAATCAAAAATGGACATTTCTCATTCACACAAGTATTTAGACCCAAAATTCATAATTCAGTTGTAGTTCCTTTGGCAACAATTGCAACTTTGAGTCGTCTTGGGTAAATC
This sequence comes from Erpetoichthys calabaricus, assembly GCF_900747795.2. Taxonomy (NCBI): domain Eukaryota; kingdom Metazoa; phylum Chordata; class Cladistia; order Polypteriformes; family Polypteridae; genus Erpetoichthys; species Erpetoichthys calabaricus. The sequence continues at coordinate 44,734,061 of NC_041405.2, forward strand.
TCTACAAGCTTTGTACACCTTGCTTTGGGCAGTTTATCCTATTCTACCTGGCAGATCCTTTCAATCTATATTAGATTGGATGGGAAGTGCCTGTAAACTGTCATCTTCAGGTCTCTCCACTTATGTTCTGTGGAGTTTAAGTCTGCGCCCCTCAAGGATAATCGGAGTCTTTTCTGGAAGCCACACCAGTGTTGTCTTGGCTGTATGCTTCACGTCTGAATACTTTCTGAATCCACTATATATTATTTACATCTCCCAATCAGAAACCAAGCTTTAGGGCATGAACTAATGTAAACAAGTTGAGTTTTGGCTCTTCTTTTCAATCTCCCTGCTTTTGTGTCATCAACAAACATGAATTACTTGTTGCTTAAATTCTTACCTAGGTTTTAATATAAAAATAACAATAGTCCCAATAATAATCAGTGAAGGACTCCACTTTTCATTTAGTTTGGTTTCTAGCAGCATAACTCATTGCTTCTTCTGTTTAAGCCAATTTAGCACCTATTGGCTTACTGTACCTTCAATTGCCACATTTTATGGTTCTATCAATAGCCTCGTAATAGTTTCTTTATTTAGTAGTTTATGAAATTAGCAGTAAATAATTGAACCATTAAGTTTCCTCTGATGCATGTTAAACTAGCTGGCCTACTACAGTTGGCCCTGTTTGTTTTTGTTATGGATATATTTTGGGGATGATGTTCGGTACGAGGTAGTCTTCAGAAATCTCCTCAGAATGCAGTGATTTCCAAAGGATATGCAATAATGGCATTATGTATGTAGTTGTTACATGTCAAGATCAGACATGCTGTCTGTTCCTGTTGTTTTATTTGATGTCAACTTTTTTTAGTTATAACAGAATTTATTTCTCTGTAATTTCAAAACCATTTAGTACTTTATTAAGATAAACTATTTTCTGGAAGTTTTGAGTCTCCTTCAATTTAAGACTTCAGGGACTTCAGTCAGCAAGAATTCAGGGCATTTTCTCTTTCATTTCATATTTAATTTCTCCCCTACACTATATCTGTACTTTCCCTACATTCCTTCTCTGTTTTGACTGTTCTCTTGCTGCAGAAATAATGACAAGAGTACATGTTTGCCTTTTTCTTACTGACCCATCATTGTTAGTTAACTTAAATAAGGATCCATCAGACCAGACAGTGATCTAATCCTCCTTTGTTCAAAGTTTGTGTTCTTTAGATGCACGGTTTTTGTGTTTCTTGTTAACAGTGCTGCCTGACAGGAGTGAAATTTAAATGAATGTTTAATTCCAATTAACTATTTGTTATATGGTGCAATGACTTCTGCTTTCCAATATTTTTTTTGGCTGCCACTATTATATATAGTTGAATACCACTTCACTTTAATCCATATGTGAGTCTGTACATATTTTCTTCCTCCATCTGTAACATTGATTAATATTGGAGTACTTTTGCGGGGTATTTTTTGAATAATAGTCCATTTTCAGCATACTCACGATCTACTCTGTTGCATGATACTTTTCTCATTGATTACAACTATAAGTCTGTTTTTCCTCTATCATGACAAATGCTTCTGCCCCTATTGTGGAGAAGCATCCCCATAGCACAATTCCTTTCCGTTTATTTCAATTTGCAACTCTATAACCCATCACTTGTCACCAGTTATGGAATGGTCACAGTGCTTGTCTTGTGATTAAAAATGCTGATATCTGGTAAGTTGAATAAACATTATACCCATTATTGATATTCTTATATCGATCTTCTTCTTTCGGCTGTTCCCGTTAGGGCTCACGACAGCGGATCATCTTTTTCCATATCTTCCTGTCCTCTACATCTTGCTCTGTTACACCCATCACCAGCATGTCCTCTCTCACCACATCTATAAACCTTCTCTTAGGTTTTCCTCTTGCCTGGAAGCTCTATCTTTAACATTCTTTTCCCAATTTACCCAGCATCTCTCCTTTGCTCATGTCCAAACCAACACAATCTCGCCTCTCTCACTTTGTCTTCCAACCGTCTCACCTGAGCCGATCCTCTAATGCAGTGCTCCGCAACCGGTGTGCCACGGCACACTGGTGTGCCTTGAGCCGATACAGGTGTGACGCGGTCAAATTAGACAATTTTCTAACTAAATAATATTTCAACGGTCCTCCTTAGAAACACAATAACGAGAATACGTTCAATGAAATATTCGCGTAAATAGCCTTTTAAAGGTTTCATAATTTTATGTGTCATTTCTCTGAAATAATAAATCCCATCGCCTGGCGCCTACGACGTAGGCCCTACGTAATCGCCAGACAACTCCATAGTATGCTTTGATAGGCAGAGCGCTCCGTGCCCTCGCCTAGATTCAATTCAAGCCGACGTATTAGTCGTGCTACGTCACATTCACTCGTTTTGCGACAGTAGTTATCATTCGTTACTATTAGTTGTGTTGCTGAATTGTGTATGGTTAACGTTCTTCGTGTGATTCATATTTAGTTTTATACTCCTTTAAATATGGATAAATTTTTACGTGGAAAAGATTCGTCTTCATTTACAGATGATGAAGAACCCAGCACAAGTGTTGCAAAAAAAAAAACAAAGAAGATTGTGAAAAGGAAGTACAACGAAGACTACATTCGATATGGATTCTCGTGGTGTGGTGACGAAACGGCTCCAAAGCCACAATGCATCATTTGCGGCGATCAGCTATCAAATGAGGCAATGGCACCCAGTAAACTAAATCGCCATCTAAATTCAAACTATCCCAGTTACGCCAAAAAAGACAAACAACTCTTGTGTTAATTAAAAATGATAAGCGGTCATGCTTAAAAGATCTTGACCAAGAACTTCGGGTTGCGCTGTCAAATATTGAGCCGAATATAAAACTTTTGTGTTCATTGAAACAAGCGCAGGTATCACATTAATCAGTCATTATGTTATAATAATTATTAAGATTGCATAAAAGTAAATATAGTATAGTTTTTATGTATGTATACTTATAATAAATGTATACTTATAATAAAAAATGAAAATTTATTGTAAAATTTGTGTATTAAATTAATATCTATATATCAGTGGCGTAGCTGGAGATCATGTTGCCCGGGGCGGTGAAAAATTTGACGCCCTAAAGCTGAAAAATAAATTGGAGTTCATGTTGTCCGGGGTGGTGAAAAATTTGACGCCCCAAAGCTGAAAGAAATTTTTTTTGCACCTTCTCAAGGAACAAAAAAAAAAAAGGAAACTACCGTAGTTTGGATGCCCCTAAATAGCTGGCGCTCCACTCTTGTACATCACCCTGTGTTCCTCCCTCTTTTTAAAATATGTATTCACCAAAACTATGTCCATCCTTTTCGTAAAATTCACTATCATCTGACGTTCTTCATTCCTTCTCCTTGACACCATACCTACCCATCACCTCCTCATCTCCTCTGTTTCCCTCACCATTGCACACCCAACTTGCAGGGCATATGCACTAACAACATTCATAATTTCACCTCCAATTTCCAGCTTCATAATCATTACTCTGTCTGACACTCTTTTCACTTCCAAAAGACTCTTGACATATTATTCCTTCAGAATAACCCTCCTCCCATTTCTTTTCCCATCCACACCATGATAGAACAATTTGAATCCACCTCTGATCCACCTGGCCTTACTTCCCTTCCATTTAGTCTCTTGTATGGACAATATATCAACTTTTTTACTCTCCATCATATCGACTAACTCTCTCCCCTTACCAGTCTTACTGCCAACATTCAAAGTTCCTACCCTCAATTCCACTCTCTTTACCTTCCTCCTCTCCTCAGAGCCCAACCAGTGTGCTTTTTTGTGCCAATCTCAAGCCCGGATAAGTGGGGAGGGTTACGTCAGCAAGGGCACCCGGTGTAAAAATTTTGCCAGATCACTATGCGGACAACAAGACATTATATTGTTATATCAATAGATGGGTTTAATATGATCCCCATAGTCAACAATTTACAGAACAAGTAAACTCAGTAATATTTAATGAAAGCAATGAAAACAGTCCTCATTAAAGAAGAGATTGAATAATGTGATTTCCCTAGGCTTCACATTATATCCATCAGAATATTAAATCAGGAATTCAGCTTTAATGACTGTAACTAACAAACAGGCAGCTGCAAGTAGTTATTGGGAAAGACTTTGTCAGATAGGAGTCTTAAGTCTTAAATGTAACTTTCATTTTTTTAAACCATAAGAATATTTCTTTGACTTATTAAATTTTTCTTTGCTTAATTGTAGTCTGTGGTAGATGACTGGATAGAGTCTTACAAGCATGACAGAGACACAGCACTTCTTGACCTAATCAACTTTTTTATCCAGTGTTCTGGCTGCAAAGGTAATTTCAATCGAGTCTGTGATTTTGTATACTGAATTGATTTGGATTAAGTGGGTTTAAGAATAAATACATACCTAGAATGTGTATATGTATGATTGTATGAGATATATGTGTGGGGAGGGAGAACAATAGTATCAAGATTGCACACCATGATTACAGTGTCCAAAGTTTTCATTTTTTTCAGTAATATTAAAGCAAAACATTTACACATATTGAAATCACTTCAACACATTTTGTATTGAAACACAACATACTTTTATCATTTAAAAAACAAAAATTCACTGTCTCAGATGTTTTAAACCAGTTGTTTTAATATTAGATACTTTTATAGACATAAAATACAAATAACTTGCATGAATAGCATTTATTCCCAATTTACAGTAACCACAAGTAAACAAACAAATTTTTTTAACAGTATTAAATCTCCTAATTAAACCTATCAAATATGTAACTATTCATATTAAAAAGTCACAAATGTAAACAAATTATATGAGCAGCAGTAATTTATATCTGTTCATAAAGAAATAAAGTGCTGCTGGTCAAATCTTCTAGATGTACTCAGTGTCCTTTATTGTAAAATAAAATGTTAAAAAGTCAACATATTTACTTGGTCTTGTTTTACCTGTGACCTGTGATGTGAGTCAATGTGCTCACTTGTACTGAGCCATCTCTCTGATGGTACACCTTGGCAACATGAGGTACATCTGATGCATGATCCTTCCACTACACCAGTGTATTATCTAGTGTTATAATGGATGACAAAGAAAGAGAACTTGTATGAAACTTGTAATCCAAACAAAATGTGTGTTTTTTTCCAGTCTGTGCTGCTACTGATTCTACATATGCAGTTAAGTTTAGCATATGTTTGATTTCAAGGGTAGTATTTAGTCAGATAGTTGTTTCAATGCTACTGTCTATCCTTTCACACAGTGTTAAACTGTAACTCTCCAGTGACTAATTCTGTAAAATTTCTAATTGAATGGGTTTATATCTGGTAGATCTTCTGCGCATTGTGTTTTTTATACTAATTTCTTCAGTGATTTATTTTCTTTTTTTTAAGTTGTTCAGCATCTTGAACACACAGATTTCAACCTAACTGTAAATGTGACTATAAACAACACCAACATTTATTTATATAGCACATTTTCATACAAAAAGTGTAGCTCAGAGTGCTTACAAGATGTCAAAGCGAAAGTTACAAGAAAAGAGAAACAAGATCCTCTTTAATAAAACCCCTGTGTGCGTCCAGTGTCCATGTGTGTGTGTCTTCTGGTGAAGTGCACATGCGCGGGGCAAGGTGCGATGCTTCAAAGGCCGCCTGACGCATCAGACAAGACTGAGAGGGCGGGACCTGTAAAATATCGCGCGGCCGATCCAATTCCCCATCGAGGTGGGATTAGTATCCGCCTGACGCGTCACACAAGACAGAGAGGGCGGGATCTATAAAATTGCGATGCTTCAAAGCAGATGCTTCAAAGGCCGCCTGACGTGTCACACAAGACAGAGTAGGCGGAATCTATAAAATATTGCGTGGCCAATCCAATCGGATTTCGGTATATGAGGTAAGACCTAAAACATGAGGCACGAAAAATCAAATCGAGTACTGAGACGCAGAGACCAGCTTCCCCAAAGAGGTGGGATTAGTGTCCGCCTGACGCGTCACACAAGACAGAGAGGGCGGGATCTATAAAATTGCGATGCTTCAAAGGCCGCCTGACGCGTCACACAAGACAGAGTGGGCGGGATCTATAAAATATTGCGTGGCCAATCCAATCGGATTTCGGTAAATGAGGTAAGACCGAAAACATAACGCACGAAAAATCCAATCAGGTACTGAGACGCGGAGACCAGCTTCCCCAAAGAGGTGGGATTAGTGTTTGTTGTTTTGCGAGTGTTCACTCTGAGGATGTCAGATTTGCGATTAAGAAGCTTGGCCCGGTAAAGTGTCAGTCATTGAAGGGGTTTTCCTAAATATACGAATTTTCATGATATTACAATAGGATGACTTTTAAAAGTAGATTTATTTTCGCGCACATAAAATCCATTGCTGGGGAGACGCCACACATACAATAATCAGCTGCACGCCAGCACAGATTAAAATACTTGCTGGGGAACTGCACAGTACTTGCTGGAGAGACGCCACAGGCAAGATTATCAACTGCACTCCACACATTACATCAGTTGCTGGGGAGAATCTGCTTATTGCCCACTGTTGTGACAGAAAATTAATCGCATATTACGGACATCAAAGCCAGTATTACTGTCAGAGAAAATTACAGGCATTTTACGGAAATACAAACCAGTATTACTGCGAGAGAAAATTAAAGGCACACAATACAGTGACGCATATTACAGCCACATACAAGCCAGTATTACTGTAGCAGAAAATATTACGGACGTACAAGCCTATATTTCTGTGACTATCTACTAACAACATGTCACCCAAAAAAAACGACACATCAAGTAGGACAAAAGACACAGACAATCAAATCCTATATAAGCAACATCTCCTAGAAGAACGATCAGCTCAGCAAGTAAACATCAACAAAAGAAAGGCTGAAATAAAGCTCAGGGGCAAACCTTAGAAAATGTTGGCATTTACTTGCCAGAACCAGTATTCGGCCATGGTCAGTTATATGTTGCATTATCAAGAGTTAGAAGTTTTCAAGATGTTGTTGTCAAGGTTGTAGATGGTCCTGAACAAGGCAAACTGTTGCCAAACTCAGACAGAATATTTAGAAGAAATGTTGTCTATAATGAAATTTTATAGAAAAATTTCATGAGGTGAAAAAATTGAAAATTTTTCCTAAATATCTTCTTCAGACAAGAAACAGAATGAGGTCAAGGTCCTCTATCTATCTATCGATCTATCGATCGATCGATCGATTGATCGATCGAGTGTTCCTACTAATGTTTATGCACTACTGTTCTAGCGCCCATTATATTACCGGGCTTAATGTCTAGTTAGACAATAATATTAAACAATCAAAGAAAGTAAAGTAAAAAAACAAAGGAGGAAAGAAAAAAGAGTCTAAACAATCTTAAAAACAGGTAACTTTCCAGTAGAAGAGTAACGTCCTTATATCCCATGTCATGATGCAAGTCTCTTTGGATTTGTCCGGTGATAATGTGAGATGGCTGGGAGGACAGAAAAAAAAACAAAATTCCAGTTAGGCAGGAGGAAAAAAAAAATCTGTACAGGTTCCAAGGTCAAAAGACTGCCCATCCCCCACTGGGCAAATGGAACTTTGAACGGCTAATGTTCTACCTTCTACAGGCTTAAAATTAATTTTTGAAATGGGAGGGATGGAAACCTCCATTAAATTTTACACAAGGTGGGATTTCAGAGTGGGATGGCCAAAACCCACAGTATAAAGTACTCAGATATTAATATTTGAGGCATTTTTAATGTTACAAAATTCTTTGATTTTTACAGAAGTTATAAAGCTATCAGCCTCATCTTCCAAATAATTTACTGTTTGCTATTGTAACTTTCAGTAAATAACTGCCTCATTTTGCATTTAGAAATTTCCACTTATATTTTGCCAAAAAGCCAACCTTGCAGAAAAATATAGAATATACAGTAAAATATGCCAAGATTTTTTTTTTTTTTTAATCCATACTATAATGTTTCTTCCTGTCAGCATAACTGGCATCATAAGGCTGTACATGTAAATGCTTTTAGTTTAAGAAATGGAAATTTAATCCATTTTCTGTTGGATTATCGCAATTCTTCTCAAAGTAAGAAAGTTGGCAACCGGTGATATAGCTGATTTTCTTAGCTGTTCTTTAGCATTGTTCATCCATCTTTTTTTGGGTGTCACTGATTTTACTTTTCAGTTTTAGTTTTAAAGGCAATCAGTCATTCACAGACATTTTAAAGAAATGATTATTACAAGGGTTTTTAAGTTTACTCACAACACAGCATGAATTTGGCTACTATTAGTTTATCATGTAAAAAGGAGTGAAACTGTATACAAATTAACTAAACAATCCATCTCCTGAATGTTTGTACTGTACTACAGCTTGTTTTTATCTCCTACCTTAAAGTTTACTGCAGTTTCTTCTAAAGGCAATTTTTTTTTAGCAAAGGGCACCATATACTGTACCATGTCCTTGACTCTTGCTTGTGCAGTTCCACTGAAAAGTTGATTGTGAAACTCCACAGCTACATGGTACAATTGAAACTACATTGTTTGTGTGCAAGCTTAATAAAAAAAAGGATGTTGAATGTTATTGCAACAAGAAAGAGATACTGCTTACCAGATTAATGTGGAAAATTAATACATTACAAATCTGAATTTGTGTGAATTACTACATTTGTGTGTAGTAACTGCAATCTCAGTGTGAATTTCAAGCCCTGATGTAAAAATGTACACATCCTTGTTCAGTTGGATCACTCTTTTCCAATGTGTGTGTTTATGTAAATATATTTAATTGTAGTTAATTGAAGTTTATCTCTTGGCCGATTCGTAAGGCTGGGAATAAACTAATCATCTTTTAAGACTTATACTGGCATCTGAGTAAACAAAATATTGTAGATGGATAACCCTGTTTAATAAACATTGCAGACACATGGGTAACATATACAGGGCAATGCTTATGCTGTCAGATACTCACTAGAGCATGTAACACTAAAGCTTCATTATGATGTGCTATTAGCAAGTTAAACAGCAATGAAATAAAGATTCCCTTGCCTTGAGTTTGCTATATAGCAGTGGGTGATGGTCTCAAGGTGACTCATTAAATTAGATGCATTCTGCCTTTCATGACAACTTTCTTTCATCGTGTTCTGTAGCTGTAATTTTAGTCCTTTCCGAATCTGCCAAGTGATAGAATCATACTGACATGTTGATTCACTTAGACCTACTTTAATTTGGGGTTATTTTTTGCGAACTTTTTGTTGAAGGTAAAATGCTCTGTAATCTTTACTGAGATGTAAAAATGCAGTTTGTAAAAAGTTACTGACATGAGGGATTTAGATGGGACTAAGATTGCGAGGTAATAATAACTTAACCCATCCAAATAAGACTAGTTATATAAAAGCGCTAGATGCCCAATTTGCTTGCTACACACGTGTGATCCCGTACATTTTAGCAAATGTTTGACAGTAATTTTAGTTCAAATCATGTCATACACAGTCATCATCAACGGTTACAGTGATAATTAAAATATGAAGCAGTATAATAACCAGTGCCACCTCTCGCCAAACTGAGGCCCCCAATGGAATAGTCTTTGGTACCCCTGCCCATCACTGAATCCACTGCATTAGAATTTCTTTCAACAGCTTCAGTTTGAACAATAAATATATAAATAAATAATCAAAGAAGCACACATCACAGACTTAATGATAAATTTAAGTGACAAATACAAAAATATATCAGTCTCTTTGTTGCATATTGTAGCAGCACAAGTCTACATTTTCTGAAGGCAGTCATCTGTTAAGTCATCATATGACCGCTTTTGGTCAAGGTCTGAGTTGATGCTGATGATAGCCAAGCTGCTCATATAGTCTTGTGCCATGGATTACTGTATGCCTTCATGAGCTTAGGTTTTTGAAAATCTGGGAGGGTTGCAGTATTCTGTAGGGCAACCTGTAGATTTGGATTTCAGAGATATTTAATGACAATTATATACCAATTTGTTTTTTTTTTTAACTAAATGAAGGCATAATTAGTAATAATAATAATGGTCCAGTGTTTCAATGTGCTATTTATTACTTGATACTGCCAAAGTATCACTTGTGGCATGATACAACAAAAATCATTTTAATGCTACTACTGCTGCTACTAGTTGTAGTAGTAATAATAATTATAATATAAAATTCACCTACTACTACTAATAATAATATTGTATAAAATACTACTACTGCTAATATAAAAATAAAGTAATACTGCCACTGGAAGTGCTTAATAAACTTGCTTAATGCAGTAAATACAGGGCCAAAATGAATCTGAATATTTAGATATTTAAAAAATAAGCATGTGAATATATCATCCACATTTATGAATTTCATGTCTAAACTTAATTTTTACTTTCCAACCAGTGACAACAGATAGCAATACGACATTAACTTAATTAGTAATGTTAGCTACCAATAAAATTTACCAACAGTTAAAGTTTATCTGAGCTGATTGATCTGTTTGTATGTCATAGTTGCTTGCATTGTGTTTTTCCATAAATCAGCCAATCACTAACTGTTGAAATTTACAAATGTGTCCTCAATGCAACAACACTCATAGCACTTAATATGTTGAACTATGTAGTAACATTTAACGTTTAGAAGTCCTGAAGTCTGTATGTTAGTAATAATTAATCCTTGACTGTGTGTCAGCTAGGTCCTATAACTTCACATAATATCTGTTAAACACTCAATATCAAAAATATTATATAGTGCTATTTGTATTCCATTGTTACTGTAGTACTAGGGTGTTGTACCGTGTTAGCCATTATGAATGTAGAGAAAAGCCAAGCAAAATGACACCTTTTATTGGCTAACTAGAAAGATTACAATATGCAAGCTTTCGAGGCAACTCAGGCCCCTTCTTCAGGCAAGATGACATCTTGCCTGAAGAAGGGGCCTGAGTTGCCTCGAAAGCTTGCATATTGTAATCTTTCTAGTTAGCCAATAAAAGGTGTCATTTTGCTTGGCTTTTCTCTACATTGTTACTGTAGCAAACTAAGCTTTAGTGTAGTAGCAATTTATTTAGTGTTAGCTAACTTACTGGAAGTTACACAAAATTAGATTTCTAAATACACCTGCAACCAGTGCTGCATGAGCTGCTTTTTCATGCTTTCATATTTTTTTCTGTGCACCTGACTGGTGTGGGCTTGAAACCATCTCTCTGCTCATTAATGGAAAATTATCACAAGAGGTGACTGTCAACAACAGTAATTTTACAATTCATGAAATAGCGATAACCCCAAGTAGAGTCAAGCTGTAGACCTCTAGAACTCCGATCCATTGAGGAGGTTGTCTCTTTGCATTATACTTCAGTGATGCTGCACACTATGCCCAATATGGTTAAGATTAAGGTGGTCGGACAAGCTTTTTGATTCAAATCAAGTAAACTAAGTGACAAAGATAGGCAATCAAATTGGGTCTCCAGCAGAGCTCCTGAACCCCTGGTGCAACAACCCCACTCATCGGTTCTATGATCACAGGCCCCACACATACTGCACATAGGAAGGGGCAGCTCTGGTAATAAATGTTAGCAATTTCAGCTTGGTTTATTAATAAAACTGGAGACCGTCCCATCCCAAATATGTATTAAATAAATACAAATACAGTTCTGATGATAGTTTTTTTGTGTATGTACATGTACACATACCTGTTTTGATTTTTTTTTTTGTGTAATAAGTAAATGCAGATTTTTATTGGTTTCATTTTCTACAGTAGAGCTTGTTGTTACATGCTGTATTAAAAATCAATATTAATATTTTTAGAACTTTACAAATACCATATTTATAACTGTATATTAGGCTCACTGAATGGTAAAGAAAATAAAAGTAACCACAGTTGTGAATATCTGTAGTTCGCTATGAGCTAATGGGGAATTTGGATAAATAATAGTACTTTTAATTAAAATCCTTTTGCTCAAGAAGTGACATTTTTGTGTATAATGTGGGATGCACTTGTAATTTTCTTTATTGAAAAAAGTTAAGGTTTTCTTCATAAATGAAACGTTTATGTGAATTTGTCCACAGCAAGATCTTTGATACAACTACCCTATTTTTACATGTTTTAATGTTTTTAGGTGTTGTTACTGCAGAAATGTTTAGACACATGCAGAATTCTGAAATCATTAGGAAGATGACTGAGGAGTTTGATGAGGTAACCGTAAACATTATTTCTGTTTTCTGTTTTTGCTTTCAGTATGATATGGGATAGTTATTTTATGTGAAATCATATAAAAATGACCTGAATTCATGTTACTACCAGAGAATTATTTTTAATTCACAAAGCTTTATGGACAATTAAAAAATAAAAAAAAATTATTCAACATATATGTAAACCGTTAACATATCCTACAATGTTCATATCAAATCAGTGATCTTTTTCTTCAAAAAATTATTCAACATGTATGTAAACCTTTAACATGTTCTAGAATGTTCATATCAAATCAGTGATCTTTTTCTCCTTTTGCAGGATAGTGGTGACTATCCACTTACAATGGCAGGACCTCAGTGGAAGAAGTTTAAGTCTAGCTTCTGTGAATTCATTGGAGTTTTGGTTCGGCAATGCCAGTATAGTATCATATATGATGAGTACATGATGGATACAGTAATCTCACTTTTGACTGGACTGTCTGATTCCCAGGTCAGAGCCTTCAGACACACTAGTACATTGGCAGGTAGGGGAGTTACTTGTGCATTGTGTTTTTAATGTTTAGGATGAACGACGATGGTTTCTCTAACCCAAGTCTTCATGTTTATACAAAAATGAATATTTGTCCTTATCAGTTAATGATGTGCATTGTGAATGTTGAGAATGCACATTTTTATAATTTGAGAAATATTGACTGTCAAATAAGACATAAAATAAGATTTGAATGTTCAGATTAAAATAGATATGTTCAAATATATTCAAAATTAGATTAACAATTCTAGGCATTATATGTATGTTTGTACATTCTTTTTTTTATTATTTAATTATTATGGTAATGTTCACAGTGGCGACTGCAGCAAAAACAAACCCCTACAGAGGAAAATATCCTAGTAGTACTCTGGCAACTGTTAGTTAAATTTGAGAGCCATAAAAATCCTGAGCAGCAGGACCCATAAAAGAAAAGCAGTTTTTAGTCTAGTACTGACAGCTAGGTCTGCAAGTCTCAATCTGTCTGTTTGCCGTGGAAGCACCATCCCTCACCCTTCTCAGTCAACTCATTATAAGAAGGTATCTTGTGGTCTACAGAAAGTGCCTTTCCCTGGGCCCTACCAAAACCCTGCTTCCTATTTTTCACTGTTCTTGCAGCAGCAAGACATGTCACAATACATTTGTAGCGCAGGCAACAGCCAAATGCTACAAACGTGACCCACAGAACATTGTTGTACCGCCTTCATGCTTTGCAAACGGACCACAAGTTTAATAATGTTAATAATAATTTAGCGAAGTGTGCTGCCAGCACATGTGGCTCATAAGAAATTAAGTTCCTTTTATGAATCGCTGTCCTGACAAGGATTAGGAGTCATAAAAAGTTAATTAAGTCTGCAACTGGGTTAGAATAGTGAGCAAAGTAAAAGAGCTTACAAGAAGAAGAGGCAGGCAAGTCAAATGTGGACTTGTTTTATTATTTTGGAGATGTCCAGTGGGCAGCAGCAGAATAATGATTATATTGTGTGATTCAGAATTAAAAGCCAGCCTGCACCTCTCGGCTCACCTGGAAAAGCAGGAATGTCACAGTATCAAATTGGAGTCTGCACAATCCGTTTGTTTTTCTTTTCTCCTTTACAGATGTAGCTATATTTAAATAAAGGTGGCTTGAATATTTTAAATTACACATCAATGTTTTAGGCTAGATGTTTCAAACAACAGCCACATCAGACGGAGACTAATTGTTGGACACAGCGTGTTGGCTGACATATTGTTGAGTTTCCTTAAAGTGGGGATTTTAAAGTGTAAAAATTAAAACAAGAAAATCAGAATTATGAGTTATTTTCCATTTCCTTAACAGAGAAGATGAAGCATTTAGTAAAAGTGGTCCAAATACACTTGTAGATTAAAGTGCAGAGCGGTGGTACAGGAAATAAACATTTTGAAGGTGTGTGGCTGTTCAAGTTTTACTAATGAAGATGATAAGATAACCATTCAGTATTACAAAAAAGGCTGATTGTGTAATTTAAAGTTAAAAAACAGGTCTTAAAAATACTGCAGCTTTGCATAATGTGTCTGGAATAACTTGATGCCAAAATTAGTGCGGTTTAAACAAACAGCTGTTCTTTTACAATTGAATGTCAGCTTTTGATTTTTTTTTATAAGCCATATTGACAGTGATGTAGTTATTACAGTCCAGTTTCTCTTCAGAACAACAAAAATGGTTGCATGGTATATTAAATGTTAACCTGCAAGCCTGCCCCAATTATAGCATATTGTTCATGTTCACAGCAATGAAACTGATGACTGCCTTAGTCAATGTTGCACTGAATCTCAGCATTAATATGGATAATACACAGAGGCAGTATGAAGCAGAAAGAAATAAAATGATTGGGAAGAGAGCAAGTGACAGGCTGGAGCTTCTACTTCAGAAAAGAAAAGAGGTAAGTGATATTGTGCAATCTATTCTCTATAGATGATTTCCTCAGAATAAGGACATATTTCCAACTGGTTTAATGCTGATAGTCTATCCTTTTTATCCCAAGCAAATCTTCTCTTCTCATTTGTCTACTTTACTACTGGCTTCTTTTCAGCAGTTCTGTCATGAATGTCTGGTTCACATGGCCTCCTCTGTTGAGAGAAACTATTTGCTAATTAAAATACATGAAGTATGTGTTTATATTGTAACCCGAGTTGTAGTAATGTTTTGGTTTCTTCTGACTCAGTAGCAGTGGTCGTTCTTGGTCTACCTTACCTGTACCATTGCTTCAATTAACCTTGATAAAAGTTTAACAACTAGAGGCTACCTTGTATGACAAAGAAAACAAAGGTAAATAAAGAAGGAGCTTTATCAAATGATTTAATTACCAGCATTGCCAAAATCAAAATGGATAATTGATTAGCTAAGCTAAAGCTATTCCCATTTGTACACTACCACCCCATTTAATCAGCACATAACACAATCTGCCAGCATCATATTAACACATGCTAAGTATTTTTGGCTGAAGTTTGCATCAGAGGAGAATAACTACACTGCTCTTATTAGTGCTAGCCAATGCAGAGGCAGCTACAAAGTATCGTTGGGTGGAGGGCCCCTGAAATGAAGGGATTGTGTTAAAAAAAATGCTTTAGTTGCCTCACATTTTTATGCAATTGTTTTGTTCACCCCACTGAATTAAAGCTGAAAGTCTGCACTTCAGCTGCTTCTGAGTTGTTTCATTTAAAATTCATTGTGGTAATGTACAGAACCAAAATTAGAAAAAAGTTGTCTTTGTCCAAATATTTATGGACCTAACTGTATATCCTTGACCAATAACATGGATTTCTAAATTAATGTTATGTCCACTCTTTTTACCATAAATAATCAAGGACACCAACATTCTTAGCACCCAAACAAAGTCCTCAGATGTTACAAAAGGTAATTATAAGATTAACCATGAACTACAGCCAAGGAGAAAAACCGAGATGCCTCAGAAGCAAATTAATAAGACGTGCCAAGGCAACCCCTCCATACCTAGTACACAAGCATCTAAACCCATTTAACAGAACCTCCTCAAATCCTGACCCCAAAAATTGTATTAACCATTCCATCTCCCAAAAGAAAATACATATCTGCCACCGTGCCTGTCTACACATGCAGACAACCACATAAATGTAATAGTACAAATGATAAACCATCACAGCCGTGGATGGAGCCCATCCTCTAAATATCTCAGCTCTGCAACACCTGACTACAGGCAGCAAATCCTTTGGTCAAGGCAGTACTGAAACAAGCTACACGCAATTCCTCCTCTCCAAAGAAACAACATAATGCCTGGAAGTTTGGAAACCGTATTCTTCAAAACTTGTTTGGAAATTTGATGATCTTTCCACTGACATTCTCTTTAATTCCCAGGATGCAAACATTGTTCAGTGAAGTAATCTGTTTATCATGGTGACAGACTGTTTCCAGCAGCATTTTATACTCCGAATGAATCTTTTTTTCTCAGTTTTTATTTCTTCTGTGTTGTTTCAGAGTACACCGAGCCCAACCTGGTCGACCACATAATAAATTTTCAAAAAGAGCCCCAGTGTTTGAACTGTTGGCATGCTGAGTAGAGCCGTTAGATTAAATTCATGTAGTGATTTTTTTCTTGATCCTTTCAAATGAATTGTTTTTTGAATCAGCACATCGAAAAAATCAATTTTCAGGAGCCTAAAGTAGTTGACTTCTGCCAGTTTGTGCCTGATTCATGACACACAGAGATGTCTGTAATAGTAATTTCTTTAAATTGTTTATGGTGGACTTAATGCTTTTAAACCTCAACCTGGTAAATAAATCAGTGACACACACAAAAAGATGAGAAACAATGCTCAACAATAGCTTTTAAGAAAATCTGCTATAGATCCGTCCATGACCAAGGTAGTCACCTCTTACCTTTGAAAAGAAGAACATTTCAGCCTAAAAATTAGGGCTTTGTATGACGCTTATCCCTATGACCCCACAATTCACTTTAAAATTTTTCTTTTGGCCTTTTCGAGAGGTCCTTGGGTTTGACAACCATTCATGGTAATCTCAAAGCAAGTATGTTATGTTCATGGGGAAACTTATAAAATTCATAGTTATTCTCAAACTAGCTCAACCCAGTTCAGGGATTAAGAACTTATAGTACTAGTTTCAGTGTAGGAAAAGAGGCTGAAGAGGCAGAATAATCAATTTGTTTTTGCTGCTTAGAAGATTGTTGCAAAATTCTGGAGGGACTGCTAAATGGCATACATTTATTTTCCTAATCCTCACTAATATTGTGGATCTAATTTCTGCAGAAATTAGTGTTTTTGCATTTTTTTGTACTATTTTACTTTGTATTTCCTCTGTGTTGTTTTATGTTATGCAGGGTGCACCTTTGTGCCAGCTTCTTTTATGTTTACCTATATACATAACCGTTCTATAAATTGAACCTTCCAAGTTATGCTGCACACTGTGAATAACTTCAGTTTTGCATAGGATAAAATTATCCAAACATCAAAAGTGAATGGATGATAAACTGAAAGTGCAACAGTCACAATCTTATTATCTGCATGTATCTATCTACTAAAACCAGTTAGTGAGCCTGATGATTCTCTGGCCTTGTGGAAGCATTCCAAAGTCAGCACATATTCCACATACAGGTCTGGTCAGGTTGGGAAGCATGTACTGTTACATGTACACGTTGATGTACCCATCACACAACGTAACAGCTAGGGATCCTGGTGACCATTTAAAAAAAATTTTTTTTGAATGCAACGCGATCTACCGGTCGATCGCGATTGACGCATTGGGAAGCCCCTGTTCTAGACAGATGCATTAAATTGACTTCTCTCTGAAACAACATTCTTCACATTGAAATATATTCTTCATAAGGAAGCACAGTATTTTCATTTTCCGTATAACTCCCCACTACCACCCCACATCATGACATGAAACAGAGTCAGTCCTGCAAATTAAATCAAAACAGTTTCCACCAGATTTTGCGCAAGCTGTGTCGAAGATACAGAATTAGAAACCATGATTCTTGAGGTTATAAACATATAGGGAAAGTGAAAATTTGAAAGATATGGATATGTTCCTGGTTCGATCCAATATTGGGCTGCTTATTCTGGCAGGATTATATGGGTCCATAGATGACACAATAACAAGCTTTTAAAATGTGAGTTGCCTTCTGGGTCCCTCCCAGTAAAAGGTAAACCGAGCCCCATGAGTTGTGTATTATCTGATTGTGTAGTATTTGTCAGCTTGACTGGGAATGTGCCAGAAATACCCTATTAGGCTCGTAATTGAGGTTTTAGTTCGGTTTGTTCAGTTTTATGGTTTATTTAGTTTTATTCTTTGATTGTTGAATAAAAAAAATAATTCAAATGACAAGTTGATTTGAACGTCCATGTGCAAGTAAAAGTAACATCCACTATGGGCATTGCTGTGTTTGTTTGCTCAACAAGACACCAAGAAGAAATGATTGAGCAGCATTTGTGTGTCTGCTTTTATCCCTTTAGTGTTAACTTTTACAAGTACCTTAAATTTACACTGACTGTTACAGACTCAAATCAAATGTATGTTTTTATTATATACTGTAAAAGTAAAAAATAATAGCAGCTTGCTACTCAAAAGGGTAAATGCAAGGAGGACACAGGATTGAACCTGCCACCTCCTTAATTATGAGGCAGTAGTTCTTAACTCTGCACCAGCTTTGTGAATGTGTTTATTTGATATTTGGACTTAAGTCTTCACACATTATACGCTTCATGTCAACATTTTGTCAATCTATACATATTAATAAAAGGCAAAGCCCTCACTGACTGACTGATTGACTGACTGACTGACTCACTCACTCACTCACTCATCACTAATTCTTGAACTTCCCGTGTAGGTGGAAGGCTGAAATTTGGCAGGCTCATTCCTTACAGCTTACTTACAAAAGTTAGGCAGGTTTCATTTCGAAATTCTATGCGTAATGGTCATAACTGGAACATATTTTTTGTCCATACAGTAATCCCTCGCTATATCGCGCTTCGCCCTTCGCGGCTTCACTCCATCGCGGATTTTATATGTAAGCATATTTAAATATATATCGCGGATTT